>NW_023494810.1:25129631-25387131 GCF_904425465.1 Colossoma macropomum
AGCATGCGCTGCGAAACTGCAAGATGAAAGAAGGAAAATAAAGAAAGAAACAACAACCATTTCCTTTCTTTCCTTTTATATTCAGCGTCGCTGAAGGTTTTAATGCATCTGTGGCTAAAAGCTGCTGAGCGCTGACAGTCTGAATCATGCCAGGTGGACAACAGAATCAGAACCTACACAGCACTGCCTTACTATGCTTTACACACACACACACACACACATACACACACACACACACACACATATATATATATATATATGTATGTGTGTGTGTGTGTGTATATGTATCAGCCATAACATGAAAACCACCTCCTTGTTTCTACACTCAGCCTCCACTTATCATACAGGAGCACTTTGTACTTTGTGGTTCTACAATTACAGACTGTAGTCCATCTGTTTCTCTGCATATTTTGTTAGCCCCCTTTTTTTGTTCTTCAATGGTCAGGACCCCCACAGGACCACCACATAGCAGGGATTATTTCTCAGCACTGCAATGACACAGAGTGGTGGTGTTGTGTTAGTGTGTGTTGCGCTGGTACGAAAGGATCAGACACAGCAGTGCTGCTGGAGCTTTTAAACCCCTTAATTTCACTGCTGGACTGTGAATAGTCCACCAACCATAAATCTCCAGCCAACAGTGTCCTGTGGGCAGCGTCCTGCGACCACTGATGAAGGACTAGAGGATGACTAACACAAACTGTGCAGCAGCAGATGAGCTATCGTCTCTGACTTTACATCTACAAGGTGGACTTGACAAGGTAGGAGTGTCTAAACTCCAGCAGCACTGCTGTGTCTGATCCACTTGTACCAGTGCAACACACTCTAACACACCACCACTACGTCAGTGTCACTGCAGCGCTGAGAATGATCCACAACCCAAATATCTACTCTGTGGTGGTCCTGTGGGGTCCTGACCATTGAAGAACAGGGTGAACAGTAACCCAAAACTTTAGTACATGGCTGCACAATGAGTTGCCAGCTTATCTGAAACACCTCCAGCCGGGCCTGATAATTTGGTCCAATCCTGAATGCAACCTGAGAAGCTTCTGACTAAGCCTGACGCAACTCAAACCACACCAAGTTTTGAGTCTGAACCTCACTCAGGCCTGAAAAAGACAGGTGTCAAAATAAAAGAGTAAGTGCACTGAATATATAAATATACAGCAACACTAACCCCCAGAAAAACAGATCAGTAGTGGTGTAGTGGTGCCTTTCTGCTGATTGATTGATTGATTGCCTTTCTGGTGATAAATTGTGCAGCCACAGATGTGCACAACTGCTCCTATATGGTAACTGATAAAATGGGCAATGAGTGTAGATACAAGATTGATGTTTCTAAAAAAATGGCAACACAGTATATGTGCATATTTATATGTGCATATGAGTTTGAGAGTACAATATGTATAAACACATGAATGTTTTAGTTTTTTAGTTGTTAATATTATCACATCACTGTTAGAGGCCTAACGATACACTATATGGCCAAAAGTATGTGGACACCCATCCTAATTTATCAAGTTCAGTTGTTTCAGCTACACCCATTGTTAGCAGGTATATAGAATCAAGCTCTTAGCTATGCAATCTCCACAGACGAACACACAATATAACAGCTAAGTGACTTTAAATGTGGCACTGTCACAGGACGCCACCTCTGCCACAAGTCAGACTGTAAAATTTCTGCCCTGCTAGATCTGCCCCAGTCAACTTTAAGTGCTGTTACTGTGAAACAGAAACACCTAGAAAAAATCTTCCTTTGCATCACCTACAACAGAGTTCCAAACATCAGAACATGAACTGTGCGCTGCGCGCTTCATGAATCCAATTTCCTTGGTTGAACAGCTGCATACAAGCCTAAGGTCACCATGCGCAATGCCAAGTGTCGGCTGGAGAGGTGTAAATATGCCGCCACTGGACTCTGGAGCAGTGGAAATGTTCTCTGGAGTGATGAATCATGCTTCACTATCTAGCAGGCTGATGGATGAATCTGGGTTTGGCAGATGACAGAAAAACACTACTTCCTGGAACAGTGCTGACAGTAAAGTTTGGTGGAGGAGGGATAATAGTCTGGGGCTGTTTTTCAGGGTTTGTGCTCGGCCTTAGTTCCAGTGAAGGGTAATGTTAATACTACAGCATACGAAGACATTTTAGACAATTATGTGCTTCCAACTTTTGCTGTTCCAGCATGACTGCGCTCCTGTGCACAAAGTGAACCCCATAAAGACATGATGAATATGGTGTGGAGGAACTGTGGTGGCCTGCACAGAGCCCTGACCTCAACCTTACTAAACTAAACACCTTTGGGATGAATTGGAACATTGATTGCGAGCCAGGCCTTCTTGTCCAACATCAGTGTCTGACCTCACAAGTGTTCTTTTGACTGAATGGGCACAAATTCCCAAAGACAAACACTAAATCTTGTGCCTTCCCAGAAAAGTGGAGGCTGTTACAGCCACAAAGTGGGGCTAAATCCATATTAATGCCCATTTGATTTAGTTTTTGGCATTTGAATGGTTTAAGTATGTTTTTATTTCACAGAACTCTAATTATCTATTACACATGCTGGTTTGACTCAGAAAAACACTAAATTTAAAAAGAATGTCCTTGTGCAAAACAGTGATCTTAGATAACAACAAAAGTGAGCTATAAATGATACAAAAATGTATATAATGCACTCAGATGAGCAGCTTAGATCATTAGCAGAGATTTCTATGCATACACAGATATGGGAATGGTGGGCCCATGCTAATATCTGATATTTTTCAAGCGCATATCTGCAGATGCCGATACAAAAACTTTTATAAAAAGTAGAAATTGTGACTAAATTCGATTAGCATTAAAGGCAAATGTAACACTTATTTTAAATGCAGCAAAATCAGTATACTGCAAAAAATAGTGTCTTGTGAAGTAAAATTATCCTAAATCTAGTTGACATATCCAGTATTTCTCCTGTTGAGATTATTGTAATCTTATTTTAGGATTATCTAACTTATTTCCAAACATTTTGTACTGTTTTAAGTAATTTTATTCAGTAAAAGATTCTCACTATATTGGCAGATAATTTTTCTTGTTTTAAGTATTGTGTTTAAAACAAGCTAAATTATCTGCAGTATAGTAAGATAATTTACTTAATAAAAGTACTTAAAACGGATAAAAATGTCTAGAAATAAGCTAAATAGTCTTATAATAAGTGCACAACCATCTCAAAATAAGAATTATTAGATATATCAACTAGAACTAAGATAATTTCACTTAGCAAGATACTATTTTTTGCAGTGTAAAATGCATCACCTAAATGCCCTGATGTCCCAGAGCACAATAAACACATCATCAAATATCAGTTTGAAACATCTGTTAAATCTCACATGTCTGAAATGGATCTTTTTTTTAAGCAATCATCTGCTGACACTGATATGATGCATGTCTTGAGATTTCCACAGAAGATGACAGGAAGACACCACAGAAGAGGTGATATATTCCTAACTACACTGTTTAGGCCACACATTTCTTCTGATTTTTTAGTGCTGCATTGAAATGGCTGCATTCTTAATGACTGTTAGTATTAGGCATTCCTTTCACTGCTTTGGAACACTTAATTACAATTCATGACAATAAAGGCATTTCAATCTGAGAGAGAAAGAGAGAACGAGAGCATTCATCTCCAATAACACACACACAGCAAAATAAACACGCATGAACACAAGGCTGAGCGAGTGTTGACACTGCGGTGTGAACACACAGATGAACAAAAGGCCTGTTCTGCCTTACAGGCCACAAAGGCCTGTGTAAATATGCAGAGGGCTTTAAGGAAGGCAAGCAGTTTTCTTTAAGCTCACTCTGTGTGTGTGTGTGTGTGTGTGTTTGCTCTCTCTCATTTACCGTAAAGGTCACTCACAGGTTCTCAGAGTTGTGTGTGTTTGTTTTCTCCAGAGTTCCACTAACATACAGATCACACACTGACCGCTTTGGATACACATATCACTTACTGACACCTGTTTTCACACCTTGTTAGGACATGGGACCGTACATACGTACCAATATATTACAATATTATATCTAATATTATATGTAATAAGATTAGTCCTCATATTTATTACACATGAATACAGTTGTGTGCAAAAGTTGGGGCACCCCAGGTCACCTGACACATTTTGTTGACTTTTTAAATGAAAATTAGTGAACACATCCTCTACACAGAACGCACTTCTGCACATTGTAATGCATAATAAAATGTGGCCTGTGCAAAAGTTATGGCATATTTTTCCAACATGTTTTCTTTTGTAAGTTCTCTGTAGAGGATGCTGAATTATTTTCACTTAGAAAATCATCAAAACGTCATTTTGCCAGGGATGTTTAAACTTTTTCATTTACCTATACGTAAGTATCTATATGTAATAATATGTCCCATATATATGTATACATACACACATATTGTTGCTGTCGTGACAAAACCTTGTATCTCAATTTTCTGCATTTATCATTTTTTGGCATATGTTGAAGAAAGCTGTTGCCCTTTACGTTGTGTCAAACTTTCATAATGAATGAACCAACATAAATGGTCCAAAATTACTTGGAAAAAAATTATTTCTCCAATTACTTCCATTAATAGTTGAGAAAGTTTTTATTTTTGTCTTGTAAAGTTAACTTTTTAGAGATACAAGGTTTTGTTCCGACAGCAGCGATATATGTATTGTTACTGATGAGACAGACTTGGACTCTCCCTGGCTCTGCCCACACCCCTCCTCTCCCACACACCTGCAGCTCCTTTTGGCCATATTCAGACTGCTTTATATACCCCTTTGGTTCCAAGTTGTACTTGCAAACGCTCTGTGTTGCTACCTGCGTTCTATATTGGATTCTGAGTTTCTTGGGTTTGGTTTCTCCTGTTTTTGACTTCTGTGAAGCTCTTTGGTTTTTGATTACGGATCTGTCTCTTTTCCTGCCTGCCTGTAATGTTGACCCCTGCCTGCTACGATCATGAGTATCTGAATGCCCACTCACTTCGTACTTGCAACCTGCCTCAGCTCCTATGTTACAGCCCTTCACACTGTGAAAATTTCATGAACAGATCAATACAAACAGCCGAGAATGACTTGGAATAAAATATTTTTACATCGACTTACATTAAAACTACATTAAGAATGTTTTTTTTTCCTTCTCCTGTAAAGTCACTATTTTTGGAGATTTCAACAATGATGATATGTGAGTACCTGTATGTAGTACTTATAATAATACAATACTGTGCAAAAGTACTTGGGCACCTAAATACATTGTTTAAAACCATTTCTCTTGGCAACAAGTGTGTTTTTGCTTGTGAAAACACTATAATCATTAGAATGAATGCAAATGAACATACATACAGTAGAAAGTGTCAAGAATTTCTTATTTTCAAAAAAAAGAGGAGATGATGTCTTGTGAACTAGTTTGAAGAACAAAGTTTGGTTCTAGATTTCTCCTTGAAGCCCCCAGCCATGACATGGACTTGATTTAACATAATGAAGTATTTATTATCCAAATCAGGTGTTGGATGATAACTATAAATAGAACTGAGATTAAGGAGAAGTTTGGAAATGGCTGAACAAACACACTGAAAGTTTGGAAATGGCTGAACAAACAGACTGAAACAAATAAAATCACCACATACTGTTTTAATGTTATTTGTATTTATTCTAACATTAGTGTTTTTCTGATCAAATAAACACCAAGATAAGATAAACAACGTTTTAAACATCATTTTCTCAAGTGCCTAAAACTATTGCACAGTACTGTATGTCCAGTATATATTACTAACACGTAAGGTCCTATATTGAATATGCCCCTTATGTATTACAAATATGTCAGGACCTATATGTAAAAATATGTATGTGCAAGAGGTATTATTTACATGTAAATATCTATATCTATATCTATATATATATATATCTATATCTATATATATATCTATATATATATATATATATATATATACACACATACAAAATCCAAACATTCTCCACTACTAAAGTACTGCTAACAGATGCTGAAAAGTGATAAAGAGAGAGAGAAAATCTCTGCATTTACCCAGAATTCACGAAGTGGAGAAGTGAGAAAAACACATCTTCTACACGTCTACTAATACAACTCATTTCACACTCAGCATTCTAACATATATCTACCTCGGGATCACATGGGATTAACAATTCCCTAAATACAGAATCAAGCACATGAGTATAACACGGGTGGTCATCCAGCTATGGAGAGAAAGTGAGCGAGAGAGTTGCAGTGAATACAGTAGTGTGCAAAGCAGCAGTGAGCAGCAGTGTGGAAGAAGCGTTATGACTTATTCACAAACCACTGTAGTACTGGAACAGTTTTGTGTGTGGAACGCAGTGGATTAGATTTCATCTGGATAAATTCAGAACCAAATAAATTCACAGGATTACAGGAAATATACAGTTTATAAGAAACACCTACTTTTGGAGCTCCACTTTGCTGGTGTACAGGTAGAGACTGTAGCCCATCTGCTGATGTGCAATGTGTGTTAACCATGGCTAGACCTTCTCAGTGGTCAGTTTTTGACCACAGAGACACTCTTGGATATACTGGGTGGTGAACTACTCTCAATTTAGCAATCTGGTCAACTGACCAGAGCTAAATAGGGTGGATGCTGGCTGACAAATTGTGTCATGCTATAATTATACACCTATATAGTGGACCTATAGGCTAGGTGTTTCTAAGGCTACGTTCACACAGCACGTAAAAGTGGCCCAAATCTGATTTTCTCACCAAATCCGATTTTATTTTGTTTGGCTGTTCACAATATCTTTTGAATGTGACCTGTATGTGACATTAGTCTGAACAGATCAGCTCCTAAACCGACCCGCATACGCAAAAGAACAATGCTTCATGTTGCTTCACGAGGCTCTTCCAGAGGTAAACAATCATGACTGCCACGACTGACAGCTGGGCTCATCACCCAGAATGTGCTCGAGCTCGCCGTAAAAAGGCCACGATCACTTCTTTGGTTCGTGTCCGCGGATTCTACAGCCGCGTTCAGCCATTTCCTTTGAAATCTCTTTGAATACACAGGGGTTTTGGATAAGTCTCTTCTAATTTTGTGTGCAGAAACATCACCCCAAATGTTTATGAGGTCTCTGCAGCGTGAAATTATGACAAATGTGGAGTTGGATTGGCGTAAAAGTCGCATAAATTCTGATCTGGCTGTTCAGACTGAGTCGCATTGTTGTATATTGGATACGTATCAGGTTTCAGTACCACATATGAAAGCGTCCCAAATCAGAACTGAAAATGCGTTTTTGCTGTTCACACTGACACATCTGTGTCACATATGAAGAGGAAGACCCGGTTTGGGCCACTTTTACCTGCGGCGTGAAAACAGTCTCAGAAAGCGGCCAATAAGTGGAAACAGAGGGTACATTTTTCTAATAAAGTAGCCGGTTAGTGTAGTTGTGAGAGCTGATACTATATCCAGACTTTCATTCTGAGACACTTGGTAAACAGCCTACATTCTTACCTGAAGTCATCTCCCTTCCTCTCCGCATGGATCCTATGCACTGTATTCCATAAAGTACACCTGATATGAGATCAACAGCTTCAGAGAGGCACTGGAGTACAGACATGTTGTTTTTGTAAAGACAAAGGGGCTGACCTGTGGGCGAGGTCCACCTACAGAACCGACAGAGCCTGAGGACATCACACACAGTGATCTAGAGTCTCACGCTGACGCAAGAACATAATTCTATTCACATGAAGCAGGAGGAAGAAAAACAGGCATCGCTGCCTCAGGCATGCACATCACTGACTTGTTCCTGCTATTTGATTTTGGGAGGAAAAAACACACCAGCACTCACCACAGAGGGAGAGTGGACCAACCGCAGAGAAAGCCACCAAAAAAAAAAAGATCGCTGCTGAGTTTGTACTGCACCACTTATTTCTTGCCCTCACTGTCCTCTACATTCAAAGACCGGGACAAAACTTCACGATTACCACGTGGAACATTAGCTAGCTAGAAAGGTGTATGACCTAAAATACCATTTATGGCCCTAAAAGGTGAAAATCATTTTCTTAAGTTTTAAACTTTTTTAATTAAAAAATGTCAGATACAACAGCACCAGCATGACCATGAACTGCATGCTGGTTTAAGCTGTTTATGCTGGTCTAATGCTGCTCTGGTGCTGGTTTAACTGGTCACCCAGCACGGTCATGCTGGTTGACCAGCATACCAGCATCCAAAACACAACATATTGCTGTTGTTGGAAGAAAACCTTGTATCTCCAAAATGTTAAGTTTACAGGAAAAGGAAAAAACTTACTTTCAATGTAAGTCAATGGAACCAGACATCGTCATTTTGGGCTGTTTCTTTTGGTTCATTCTTCGTTAAATCTACACACAATATAAAGGGCAACAGGCATTTTTGCAGCAGCGATATGCTAGTTTTGCTGGAGCTCTTTTTTTTATGCTGCTCATTTTTCTAGTAGTGATGGCTGTGCCTGCTTTCTTCAGGCCACTTGACAAATAAAAGTACGTTTTTTGTACGATCGTATTATGCATTATTGTATGCACTGGACACTGTAAAGTAAATTGTCTATACTACAGTTACAGCGCATTATGATCCTCTGATAGTGAACTGTTTAGGGAGTCAAGCTTACCATCGAGCCCTGCACCACTAAGACTGAGTCAGCCCACAAAGCCTGGGAAAACACTTTAAAGCCAGACTCCCCGCCGCTCAAATCCCTCCTGCGGAAGCAACAACTAGTGTCCTCTCAGTCCCCTGCCCTGCACCACCGCATCAGACGGCGTCAAGGTTAACGGCTAAGAATAGCCTAGCCCTTCCTCCGGCCGATATCTTCTCAAAGGCCAGCGCCCGTCAAAGGTACGCCTCCAGACAAAAGCCTTCAACAGCTCTCGACAACATGAAAGCATGCCGAGGAAGTGCCCTCGACCCTCTAATTATAACCGAATCAGCCGCTTCCTGCTCCAGGCCGCAGGGGAGCGGACAGCGGGGATCACAAACACACAGAGCCGCCATTTCGGCTATAAGAACGCGGCCAATTAGCCTTTTCTGATGAATTCATTTAGGCTTTCAGCTTATGGTTAGCAAATGCATATGCTGCACGTGCTTGTATGCGTTTTTGGCTGTTTCTATTTTGTCACTGTCAATATTGGTAAATCGTTTAACCCCTCTTTCCCCTTCCCAATGCTTACAAGGAAAGACAAATAAAAAGAGCCAAAGGGCTACCTTTCAGGAATAAATATTCATAAACAGCTGGAATCCATGCCAACAGCAAAGCCAGCTCGCCCCCAGGCGGTCATAACTTTAAAAATCATAAGATAAAGTATTTATGAAACCCGCGATCCCTCGTTTATCACTGGCCGCTTTTTTAAAATGCAAATGGGAGAGCGGACGGGAAGGGGGGGCCCACTTCCGCAGGCCAAGTCAACATGATCTGTGATATTTCAGCCGAGAGGGGGGGAAACAAAAAGGTAATTATTGCTTGGTCTGCATAAAACATGTTCTGGTTGAGCGAGTTGGGCCCAGTCTATTTGTCTCGCAGGCTGTGTACCATTCAAATCAGCCCCCGACTCGGTCTCGTATGTTAATTATGCAGGGACTGGGAGCATTTAAATTGCATAGCGGGGGAGACCGCTGCGGCCCATATGCTAATACGCCGGTAATGGTGACCAATGATCTTCATCTGTAATAAACGAGTCGACCAATCAAGCGCCCCGGCTGATGTATCAGCGGTGTCAAGGTCAGAGGAGAGGGGGGGGGCGATTGTGACTCTAAAGAGCTTTTTCATTCAACAGCACACGTTTGAGCATACATCATCTCACACATCTGTCTCTCAACAGGTCAATAATTGAAGCCACGGAATAAAGAATGGAAAAAAAGAGGTTCGACAGTAATGCACAAACGTAATTAATCATATAGGCTGCTTGGTGACACGTTAATGGATCATCATTATAAATATTCTAAATGCCCTCACAGGGGCGCACATATATATGAATGCTTATATGTAGGCGTGCAAGCATATATGCACCCAGGCGCACCACGTTTCACTGATCCATTCCTCATAGTGTTTAATTTGAGTGACAGGACACATATATCGATTTCTGCACTTTATCCCTTTAAAACAACAACCATCACCACGAGAGAGAGAGAGAGTGAGTGAGAGAGACAGCAAAAGAGAGAGAGAGAGACAATCAATGGCCACAGGCTCGAGGGAGCACTGCCTAAAGATTTCCCATCAGTCTTCACATACACTTCTACTTCTCCACTTTGTGCAGTCATAGCAGTCTGTACCAAGACCCAATCTGTTCTCTACACCACTCTTAAAAATGAATGTTCCATAAATGATTGTTCCCGATTCTGAGGGAGAGCAGGGAACAAGCTAACACATTCTGGTTTGTGCTAAATTATTAAAGTTTTTGAGAAAACCCAATAATGTATTTAATATAGGCAACCTACACATCTTTGCTACAAATTAAAACACAAACTTTGTTTCCAGCACCAACAGTTTATGAACAGTTTAACCAAAAGTGGCATGAGTGCAAATGTATAGAGCCCTGCTGGTGACATCCAATATAAATCAAAATAATGCGTGGCCACGACTTAGTAAGGCGTGCAAATGAGATAAATTGTGGCCACGACTTAGTAAGGTATGGGAATGAGATCATAATGTGCGGCCACAACTTAGTAAGGTGTCGGAACAAGATAATTAAGTCATAGCCACGCCTTACTAAGTCGTGGTCACGGGTTAGGATCTTGTTCCCACGGCTTACCAAGTCGTGACCACACATTAGGATCTCATTCCCATGCATTAATAAGGCGTGGCCACGCATTAGGATCTCATTCTCACGCATTAATAAGTTGTGGCCACGCATTATTTTTATTTATACAGGATGTCACCAGCAGGGCGCCGTACAAATGTTATAACCTGCCTCATGGTCGGGGCTGATTGTAACTGATTGAGGTCTGAATACAAATCAGTAATTGAAATACACTTACAATGAAAAACGTTACTGTCATGTTACTTAGAGTGAATATCAAGAAACATCTGTCAATGGGAAACTAAAAGCATAAAGGAGAAAAAAATGTTTTTATGAAAGTTCTTCACACTCACACATCTCATTTACAAACATGACTCAAGAAGACTCTACAAAAAGGTTAGTTAGGGAACTAAAAGTGGTTCTTCTTTGGCCTCACCCTAAAGAACCCTTTCTAGCACTCTTATTTTTGAGTGCAAACAGCAGACTTACTTGAAAATGAACTGTACTGGCTGAATGTATATTTCATCTCCTACTGTGTCTTTAATCGGTTTAAGCTGAATGTTCTTCGGTAGGTCTGTTAAGAAGTGAGAAACTGGTTCTTGTCTCTTAAAAGGTTTCCCTAGCAGCTTTGGTTACAGTGAACAAAGAGAAAAAAGGAGAAAACTCTGCATGTATTAGCATGAGACTACTTTTATTTTCGTCCCATTTGTCAGTAATGTGAAATCTCTCTGTAAAAAAAACTTTGTTTTAAGATGGAATGCATGGTTCATTTATTTTGAAGTTCCACTGGATCGCTCTAGATCTCTCTCTTTATTTTACGACTTGAGCTTTAAAAGGACACCTGTTTCAATGCCACAGCAACTGGGCAGTTAAAGGAACAGTCCAGCATTGTTCAACCCAACCTCTGTCTGATGCATCTGAATTATACCATCCATTACTGTTTTGATTCATTTCGCTGCATTGAAAAATTATAACACTTATAACAGAAGCTAGAGGTGGGCAATATGGGATCAAGACATGATTTCATGACACAATATGTCATGATATTTATTTGTTCAGATATTAATCAGTTGAAAGAGAGAGAAAAAAAGAACCAGAAGTGCTACATTTTAAAAAATACTATCAAAAACCATGAGCACAATGATTTTTAGTCAATATTTTGCATAATTTGTTGCATTAATTCCAATTAAATGGGACTAATTTTGCTCTTTGCAGTTGGTCAGTGTTCTACAAGTACTGACGATATCCACAATATGTGCAAAAAAGCATATTGTATTGTGACATAATTTATCATGATAACAATATATATTGTCATATTGCCCAGCCTTAATAGAAGCCAATGCGCTGAATATGCTGAATTGCATAAACAAGCATTTGCAATATGTTACTATACAATATACAACCATCATGCTTTACTAATACAGGTCTTAGGATTAGACAGACATGAGATAATGCCAACATTGTTTATGAAGTTTTGTCTAACCTTCCAGCACAGTTCCAACACAATAAAAATATAGTGCTGGTTACATTCGCTTTCCTGGTATCCATACACAATCAGCGCTCTACCCACATCACTACACTGATAATATATTACCTCTATTCTTCCCTCTAGAGCACTAGTCCCAACTAAAAAACAACGGATTATACAGAAGAATGCAATAAAGCATTCTACAAAAACACACATAGATGTTTACTGATGGCCCACTGGCTTCAGTTACACCTGTGTCTCAACAGGCTTTCTGTTCTGTGTACAGAGAAACGTATTGAAATTACAGGCAGTGGTATCCGATGCTACGACACAGATGTGGCAGACAGAGATTAGGTTAAAAAATGCTGTTGTATTCCTTTAAGTCCCTGGCACAGCGCAGTGTGAGGTAAACCCTGGCTTCAAACAAACCTCCTGCATTTGAAATGCTGTTGAAATTATGCAGCCGCAGTACCGTAGTTCGACAAGCAGAGCAACGCCTGTGGACCGAGACATTTCCAGTTTTTGGCTGTTTGATTCGGCTGTGGAAATGGAGCTGCTGTCTCTACCCTGAATCCCTTTTGCATAATTTATTTACAAAAAAGACTGTCAGTCCCTCCCCAAATATCCACTGGAAGCTTTACTGTAATGGTCTTGCAATTTTTTTAAAAAACCTTCCCCTTCGGTCCAAAATCCACATCCTTTCTAGTGCTCTCCTCAAATCTCTTATAGACTCATTTGAATAAGACGTGTAGTATGCAGTGGATTTGCTTGAATAATTAAACAAATTGAGTATTATCTTGTATTTATATATGTTTTTCACTGAATGCAGAGAATGTGGAAACACAAGCAGCTGATAGTAAATCTCACTGTCAGAACCACAAGTATCAGCTTCTTAGAACCCATGTGTCAAACACAAGGCCCACAAGCCAAGTCAGGCCCTTGACACTGCAATATTATTTGAATTTTCTAATCTTATTTGCCTGTTTCACCATGAGAGGCACTACAGTTCCCAGCATGCACTGCAACATAGTGTGTGTTCTGACCTGCAACAACAATCTATGGTCCAGCGGTCACACAAAAAGAAAAGATGCCTGGTGTCTAGTTCAAGGAAATAGGCAGTTTTAAAAAAACTACCTAAACAATTTCTTATTATTTAGAACTATTTTTGTATAATAAGTATTCAACGCCTATTTCGCTGTTGCAGTCTTGGCATATTTTAAATAAACAATGGTCAGTTCAGGTCATGGCAAATGTTAAGTAAAGATGAAATAAAAACACAGCTGGCCCACAGATTCGCTGAGATTTTGGTGGTTCAGTTTGACACCCCTGTTCTAGAACATCTGTACTCACGACATATCAAATATTAATTCCTAAACATATTCTAAAGGATTTTTCATTGCTGGATTTACGCTAGATGCCAAAAATCTGCTCCACAAAATGACCTGAAAAAGGTTTAATAATAACAGCACACGGCGTTTTCTTCAATAAACAATAAAATAATGCAGAATCGTTTCTCTCCAGTTTATCATCCCAATGAAATAAACATTTCAATTCTAACACCACCCAAAAGCCAGACTTTCGTTTTTTATAAACCAACATTTTCTCATTGGCATATTCAAAATACTATTAAAATGCAGACATACAAATCATAGAAATGGTTCAAAGGCCCATCCTTACTATAAGCACACACACACATACACACACAGCAGAGCACAGCAGGAGGCAGACGAGCATATTTGAAGATGTTTTGTAGAGTTTATTGCCAACTTTAAGACAGCAAAGGGCATGAGGCAGGCGCGCGGCCTCTGACACCCGTAATATAAATGGTAATAGCGCTGAGCTTTCTCTGAATCCAAAGCAGCTATGGTCCAAGTTTTACTTCAGAGGAGACTTGGGGAGACGGAGAGGAGGAAAAAAATGAGCACTGGTTCTCTTTATTCTGTCGCCGGTCACTCCAGACAGGCTCTCTGAAGGATGCAGGGTGCTCGCAACACTTTACCAAATTGAATTTATCCCTTATTGACATCTCTCCAGGTCCCAGAGCGAGCGAGAGCGCACACACCCATGCATACCCACACATACACACAAGCAATCCCTGACATTCACAAGGGCAGAGAGGAAAAAAGCTCATTGCCTTATTGCCTCGCGCACAGCATCGCTCCCATGTGTGCAATGGGGATGAACTGACCCACCCGGGTGTGTGTGTGTATTTGTGACAAACAGCAGATGACTAATTAAGACAAGTGTCACGCACAGATACACACACATGCGCACCCACACAGGCAGTGTGTCGTGAGCGTGACGTACATCTAAAAAGGTGACAGAAGGAAAATAAATAGATCATGGCCAAGCAGAGACATCTGACGCCACATTTGTATGCAGGAGTTTGAACTCTCCTGGTCAAATGACATGTTTTGTTGATTTTCTGAGTGAAACCTCCTACAAAACAGCGTATTATAGCAAGAGGGATGCACTGAAATTCTGGCCACCCAAAGTTTTCAGTTGAAAAGTGGATATCACAAACGACACCAAAGTGCAAAGTATGACTAAACAACTGTGGAATTCATTGCCTTGAATGACCAATTACAAGAAATTCTAGCATGAAAAACAGAAACAGAAGGTTTTAGCCACTTAGCTTCAGTCTCAGTCATTTAAGACTCATGCACTATTATTTCACAGTCATGCTTTTGGTGTAATGGGAGTTAAATGAAGTAGCTGGGCCCTTAAATTGACTCTGGATCCTTCTTTTAGGCAAGCGATTTCTTCTTTTACGGTGCAGTGAAACAAGGGTAGGCATACTGCCCCCTACACTTCCTGTACTGTATTACAATTTGTCAGAATGATTTAATGTATCATTACATAGAATCATACAAATTTTTAAGTAAACAACACATACATCAGTGGCGTCTTGTGTGAGAAATGTAATATTTAATTAACATATTTGGCCATTTAACTAAATTCACACCGATTCATTGAGGATCGCTCGTGGGTGCCCTCTAAATTTTTGCAGTCATGTTTTTTGACTGTTTTGTCCCCCCCCCCAACAAACAATGTCACAGACTTTTACGACTAATCGCTTTAGCTTGTGATATACACCAACAAGCCAAAACCACCTGACTAATATGCTGTTGATCTTCTGCCTCCCATCAAACCGGCTCTGATCCACCAAGGCATGCATTCTACAAGACCTCTGAAGGCCCTCGGTGGTATCTGGGGAACTTAGAGACTATTGCAACACCTTGAACTCTTCATCATGTTCCTCAAACCAGTCCTTATCCTGGTGCCATCATTCCCCAGGTGCACAGCATCCATGTGGTATCACAGAAATAGAACCTATCAGACCAGGTGAACTTCCATTGCTCCAAGTTCCAGTTCCAATGCTGGCCTGTCCAGTGAAGACGCTTTTGATAGTGGACAGGGCAGTCTGCAGTTACACAGCTCCATATGCAGCAGGATCTGTCCATTTGGATCAGACAGGATAGCCTTCGTTGCCCATCAATGAGCCTTGGGCACCAAGTACCCCATCGCCGGCTTGTGGTTTGTGCCCTCTTCGGATCACTGTTGGTAGGTACTCAACAATGCTGACTGGGAGACCCTCACAAGCCTTCCCATTTCAGAGATGCCCCAACCCAGTCGTCTGACCATAACAATTTGACTCCTGTTAAAGTCAAGGTCTTCACACCTGCCCATTTCTCCTGCATCTGACACATCGACTACAAGACCTAACTGTTCACTTGCATTGTATATATATATCGTAGACCTTCACGTTTCAAGATAATCAATGTTATTTGCTATATCTGTAAATGGTCATAATGTTTCATCAGCTTAAAAGGCTTATGGGCTTATATAGGCTTATATAGACTTACTGGAATACAGAGTGTGAGAACTTCGCTCCCAACCAATCAAAAAACCTTCTTATGACAGAAACTACTCACATAAATGGAATCAAAAAAGGACACAATAGGTCCACACTGACAGTGAAGCCACCCTGTTACTACACAAGATAGCGCAAGTGATGCACTACATTAATGAGGAATGGGTGGAGCCTAACAGGGCGGGGTGGGCGCATTATGACATACACTGTGTATTGCATTTTGGGACATTATGGTGCACAGGACCGTGCATTATGGGATGCGGTGTGGTGCATTGTCTCAACCAAGCTAAAATATTCATGAGCACAATCTGGTTCATTAAAGAAACCGTGGCCTAGATAAGCAGAACATCATAAAACAGCACTGCAGACCCATTTAGAAACAGGAATGAAAAAAAAACAACATTTATAGCTTTACTGACAAAACAGGACAGAGTTATTGCAGGGGGAATGGGGGATGGACAGACATATGGACAGAAAACAGAGAGAGAATATTAAATGAAGCTTTGAGGGCAGATTAAAACCCTCAAGTAAAAGAACTGTCACTTATAAAATGAGGTAGGTAGATAGAGTAAAGGAGCCTTGCCAAAACAATCTAGGTAGAAAAAGAAAAATACTGGAAAGGATTAGTTTGTGTGATTGATTCATATGGTGGGTTCTGAAGCATTCAATACATATGGTCTATTTTGAAGCAATGGTTCATTCTGAACCATCTGATTAATTTGATTCATTCTCAACAATTCGATTCATATGGCCCATTCTGAAACATGTGACTCATATGGTCCATTCTGACCTATTTGATTCATATGATCCACCCTGAACCATCTGATTCATATGGTCCATTTTGAACCATTTGACTCATATGGTCCCTCCTGAACAAATGGATTAAAATGGTATATTTCCGACCATATGATTCACAAGCTTCATTCTGAACAATTGAACTCAAATGGGCCATACTGAACAATTCAGTTCATATGTTTAATACTGTAGCCTCGGATTCATATGGACCGTTCTGAACAATTTGATTCATATGGTCCATCTTGAAACATTTAATTTATATTGTCCATCCTGACAAGCAGGTCCATTCTGAATCATTCCTCACATGGCCTGTACTGAACCATTTAATTCACATGGACCCTCCTGAACAAACTGATTCATATGGGCCAAGCTCAATCACTCAAATAATTTGATTCATTGTGAATAATCATCAAAACAGTAACGCACACTAAATCCTGTTTCTCACACATCTAACAATGTTCAATCTCAATCTTGTTAGCATCCTTTTTCTAGCTTTGTAAAATGACTGGTTTATTATAAAGACTGATTATTCTGGGAAGGTTGATGGCAAAATATGACGAAATCAAAGACAAAAAGCTTAAATAAAAAGTGTGATCTCTTAACAAACAGCCAATGCCTGCCTTTTCAATCATCTTCTCTTGTGCTTTAACTAGAGCTGGGTTAAGATGAAAAAGAGACACAGAGAGAAAGAGAAAGAGAGAGAAAGAGACAAAAATTCTGCAAATGAAAAATCAACACAGATGTATTAAGATACGTTAGTGCTTCACTCACTCCTTTTCAATTTTGCCAGTATTACTTTCTCATAAAAAAAACAAGGAATATATTGCTTTTGAGAAAACAAAGGAGGTCGAGCCACTATCTGCAATGAGATTATTAAAAATGGTATCAAGCCAGCAAAGAACTGGGACAACATCTATTTGCCCTCTAGGTAGCATGCAGCTCTTAAAGAATGGATGTGTTTTTCAGTGCCACTGAAGACAGGCAGGGAAATATAACATTATGTTAGCAATTGCAAGCACCCACTACTCGAGGAAAGGCACTAATAAATAAAAAAGGAAATAAAATTAAATAAATAAATAAAGAGGGGAGAGTGGGCATGGCAGTCATCAGTTATCTCTGAAGCTTTAATAGAATGTAAGAGCAGAGAAAACGAGAAAGAGAGGGGAAAAAAGAGAGAGAAACCATCTTCAGGCAAAATTAACCCATAACATATATCAGAAAATACATATACATACATTAGGAGTGTATTGATTCACAAAATTCATAACTCAGTCTGATGTGACACTGTGGTGTTCTGTGACATCTAAATTTAGATCTATGGGAAATACATCAGTAAATAGGTTTGTAAATTGTGGTTGAAAGTGCACTTTGAATGAATGCATTAGTGCAATATGGAAGCAAAAACAGAAGAGCAACTGTTCCTCAGACGACTGATAACATTATCAAATGCATATTTGAGAGTTCAGTGGTAAAACTTATCAGCACTGTTTTACAAAGATGTGGAAAAAGTGTGAGTCATCTTTCACCATATCCTCCACAAGTGGGCGAGTACATGTGCGCCACAGAACAAGAAGACGATGCAGGCCTGAATTCTAGAGCCCTACAGTGAAGGGTCCAGTGGCGGCTGTTACGAAATGGGGACATTTTGCTAGCGTGGTTTGGGTCTACTTGTCACCTTAGATGAAAGGGTCATTGCAAATCAATACAAAGTTACTGACTACCCACTTTTATCCTATGACGAAACATTTCTAGCCTTATAGGAGTGGCCTCCATCATATGACCTCTATGTCAATGTCCTCATTTACAGGGCACGAGGGGCCACTGAATGGTCTGATGAGTATGAAAACGACAGCAGATCTCTGGAACATCTTTAAGAAGCATGGTGTTCCAACCCTTCAGTATAATATACGCTGACCAGCCACTTTAATAAGTACACCTCCCTGTACCTATACTTATCGTCCCTTTTATCAGCTCCACTTACTACATAGGTGCACTGTGTTGTTCTACAATAACAGACTGATTCTCTGCATGCTTTGTTAGCCCCCTTTAACTCTGTACTTCAGTGGTCAAGACCCCCACAGGACCACCACAGAGCAGGTATTATTTGGGTGGTGGATCATTCTCAGCACTGCAGCAACACTGATGTGGTGGTGGTGTGTTAGTGTGTGTTGTGCTGGTACAAGTGGATCAGACACAGCAGTGCTGCTGGAGTTTTTAAACAATGGGTCCACTCACTGTCCACTCTGTTAGACACACATACTTTGGTCCACTTTGTAGATGTAAAGTCAGAGACGATAACTCATCTGCTGCTGCACAGTTTGTGTTGGTCATCCTATAGTCTATCATCAGGTCACAGGATGCTGGTCACAGGACAATGTTGGCTGGTTATTTCTAGTTGGTGGACTATTCTCAGTGCAGCAGCGACACTGAGGTGTTTAAAAACTCTGGCTGCACTGCTGTGTCTGATCCACTCAGACCAGCACAACACACTAACACACCACCACCACGCAAGTGTTACTGCAGTGCTGAGAATGATCCACCACCCAAATAATACATGCTCTGTGGTGGTCCTGACCATTGAAGAACAGGGTAAAAGGGGGCTAATAAAGTATGCAAAGAAACAGATGGAAGTGTCATATATTGAATATGTTAGCCTTGAGCTAATGTACTACCCAACACACAATAAAAAATATACAATATAATATGTTGCATTGTTACAGCCTTGAGACTTGAGTGTGGATCCCCATTATAACTCCCCTGGCACTTGAGCGCTCTGCAGGTTGTGTATGTGTGTGTGTGACAGTTTACCGTTTTCCCTGTCTGCAACATATATCTCCTCAGAGGTCATATCTCCTGCTGCAGAAGGCATACTCAAAGGCTTCTCTCAGGGCAGGCTAATAGCTACACAGCAGCAACATCAACAGCTCTAGGCACTGACCAATGTCATCCGATCAATAGTCTCACAAACCATACATCTATGATAAAATACTACAAAATACTGAGAAAATACATTTGATTAGCTACCTTCATATGGTTTTGATGGATAGCATGGCCAAGAACTGCCTAATCTGGACATTTGACTACCATAGCTTGATAAACAAAGTTTGTTTCCAGTTTGTTTCTGATAAAAGCTGCCAAATGGAAGTGCGTAGACAAGGAAGTGCAGACTGCCTATCAGAGAGCAAGACTACAGAAGTTGGCCATATACATCACACTGTGAATGTAACTCTGTGGACGGAGCATCTGAGGCTGACACCATCCATCTGTTTCAATCCTATATTCAACATGCCATCGCTGACTTGCCCTCATCGTTTCCACTTTAGGGAATCCCTGCTGCCATCTTAAGGGCTGTTCACTTGCTGTATTAGTTCAAGTAAAGTTTGTTGGATGACGCATGGGAAGGGATCAACTCAACATCATTCTCAAACTCGAAAAAACAGAACAAAGCTGTTTATTAGCCAGAGCAAGTGTAACATCTTATTTACTATGTTTAAACTGCGCTATATGTCCAAACTACTCCATTTACTCCATAATGACTTCCAGTGTTAATTCGCCCCTTTACTCTGCTAGGCTAGAGTGCTTGGAACAACAAAAAACATGACGTATTGCTGTTTTCATTCTAAACCTGAAGCTTAGGCCAAAGTTGGTTAGACAGTACTGAAACACAGGGAATCTGATTAGCAAATCATATTATACTTTTATTCATAAAAACTCCACATCTGTGGATTCCTCTGCTATTGATTATTGCAGCCCAGAAATGGCTCTGGGAGGCAAGCAACAAAACCCATTAGAAAATAGTCAAACAGACTTGCTTCTGTGACGTGATCACCATGCTTAAAAATACATAACACTATCTGCAAAAAGACCATCAGCCCAGCAGGATTCTTTCACTTCTACTGCTGTCTGAACTGCTGTAAGATCCAGCAAACAGAAGAAAACACTCAGTGACTCCTGCTAAAGAATTTCTGCCTTACATTCAAACACAAGCTGACAAGTTCAACAGAGTTCTCGCTTCCAAAACTGTGCTCGCTGTTTTTTAGGTGTCAGGGAGTAAATATGAAAAAGTTGATGGAACTACTAAAGAACAAGACGCTTATGTTCAAAAGCTTTTAGGACATCTGGTTCTCCTCAGCAAACACTCTTCAGAAAAAAAAAGAAGTTGAAGCAGGCTGCAAAATACTTTCAACGGCAGATGAACATAATATTTCTATTTAGGAGACACACTTTAGGCCTATCTTTAGACATGTTTATGTATTAAAGCAGTCTCCTATCTCTTTGAAAGGGGGGAGACCTAAAAACTCAAAATTGAAAAACGTAAAAGAAATATATTGTCATGTCTGGCAAAGAAGGAGATGCAGGAAACATAGCGCTTTAGACCCTTTACTGAACAAGCAGCAGTGGAGCACCCTGCCCAGCACTAGCTGAACGGCCGAGAAGCAGGGCAGGTCACCAACCGCCCCACACCTCCAGGTGACGGTAGACATGTAAACCCCCCAGTCAACCCCACAGTCCAGCACAGAATGACATATAACATGTGCATGCACTAATAACGTCCATTACACCAATTATTTACAAATGAAATCTCTCTTATTGCACTAGCATCCCTTTCCCAGAAAGCTCCACTTGTCCATGGTCGAACGAGCCAATAGTGGATCAATATTTGAAATCACTGATAGAATCTGACAATAGTTTATAGCGTTTGGCTCAGTAATGCACAAAAAACATGCCTGGCCACTTCTTATTTCCCCTGTTTTATCAAAAACAGGACTGCAAACGCCAGACGGTGCCTGCAAGCAAGTCCTCAATGAACAGGAGTAAATAGAGCTCAACGGCTAAAAACAAAAAGTTAAAATAGTTTCCAATCACTCACCCAGAACTTTAATTTTAGAAAGTAGAAGGATGTATTTCACTGAAACAGCAAAGGAAGCCTTTTCTCTACAGAAAAATGGGTTTGTGGGCAGCAGGATGCTGGCATTACTGCTACCTATTGCTGATTGGCTGGCTCATTGGCTGTTCGCGCTCACTGACGTTTGAACGTACATGAGGCGCAGTTTAAAACTTCCATAACTCAAGTTCAAAAGTGCTCAAAAATATAAAAGCAGCGTTAAAATGTTTTATGCTGTTCAGTGTTCAGGAAATGAATGTATTATTTTACATTAAAATGTTTAAGCGTTCATATTTATAACATTTATTTATATGCGCCATCTTGACCCATTCATTTTGGACTCGCTCGGGAGCGCCCTCTAGCATTTGAGAAACCCGAAAGATACTACCGAGTGGTAATTCTTCTCTCTACAAGTTCTCTGGCATAACCACCAAACGTTTTCTTGAAGGGTGGGACTTTTCCATAAACAGACGCCGTGTTGAGCGTTATGAGCTTTCCCATTCACATTTCAACCAGTGACCGATCTCCTCCTTTATAATATCTCTGGTTTGTACGATCCTAACTGTTAGCCAAAAGCGTCATCAGTTAGCTTCATTAGCATCGTAGCTCAGTGCAAAACTACAGAAGCAAACTTCGGACACCAAGCGTGTTTTGGTTGATCAACTATATTTGCGCTAAGGGGAAAAGTGTATGAGTTTAATTTGCCCAACTATCACTTCAAGTACAGAGAAAAAGCCTGGCTGTACTGTACGAAACCAGACTTGGCTATCTGCCTATTGCCTAAACAGACCATGTTCCACTGCAACAATATAGCAGATAAGCACATGTTTGCTCACTTTACACCATCGGAATATTCCCTATCAGGAACAGAAAGCTGATTTGCGCTCCTCTTTTCAAACTCCCCTCCAAAGGAATACTAAGAATTGTGAGAGCAGCCTAGCAGCTAACATCCGGCTAGGCTAATCTGCAGATCCATAGGAAGTGCTTATTGATAGCATTCAGAAACAGCAGATGTGCATATACAGTAGAGTGGATATCGATGTGTACGGTTTTATCACTTGTGCTTCCTGTTCTTATTGTGCCGTGCAGTTTTTTTCATCACCTTCTCGCTGCTCAGACTATCTTTGCATCAGGTAATATTTCGGGAAGCACTTTTCTATGGTGGTTGCTGCAAAGGCTGATGGGAAATAAAATTCAATTCATCAATGCCATCTCTTATCTCTGATACCCACGGCAGACTGTGCGTGTGTGTGTCTGTGTGTGTGTGTGTGTGTGTGTGTGTGCTCCTACGGCCTCCATCACGCGTGTTAATTTACTTTGTGCTTCTCTTATCAGAGCAGGTGGATAAAGGCCTTGGCAAGTCTCTCTCTCTCTCCCCCCCCTCCTCTCTCTGTTATCACAGCGCTAGCTGGAAAAGCTTCTGCCATGATATTAAAAGGAATGCTTACCACCTAAGCACCGTATCCCACAATCCTCCTGTCTGCAGAATCCCCCACCCCTCACCCAGCCAACCACCAGCCATAGTAAGATAAGACTCCAAAAGACATGGCACCCAAAATTCAGTTAAATGTTCCCCTACCCTTAAGCCCCAATCCCACCAAAGTTAGCATGGCCTTTAGAAACGTCCAGAAACAGAGGTCATTACATATTAAAGGGACAGTTCCAGATTATTTTTTCCTATATTTGCTTGTCTATTACATGATGGAAAACATAAATATGTACTAAACTTGCTCCAAAATAACCTCATTGCAAATGCCAGCGATGAGTATTGGTATCAGGCCAATACAATTAATAATCCGACAACTGCAGAAAATCAGATTTTGTCTGTAATCTGATTAACGCTTTTATATGCACTTGAGTAATCAGGGTTTACATGAGTCAGGCAGTAATCAGATTTTTGCTTAGAAACCAGCCAATAAACTCACAGAAGAAGACGTGACATAAACTTAATGTAAAACTCACTTTTTTAAAAACATTGCAACACTTTACCCAAAACGACATCTAGAAGATGAAGAATATTTAAACCCTACATTTCGTCGAGAATGTAGTTGGTTTCAGCGTCACTCCAAAAGTGTTTTGCTGCCATCTCGCAGCAACGCTGCTTGCTTATTTCCGGTACAGCAGTCTGTTCTGCACATGCACAGAATGAGAAATCCGAAAGAAATCAGAGCAAGAGTTTACATGCACTGAGAAATCCGATTACTGAGCTAAAATCCAGCTTATTTGATCTGATTTCTTAATTGGATTTCTAGATGGGAGTTTGGTGTTTACATGACCATTTGAATAATCGGATAACTGCAGAAATCTGATTACGAGTGCATGTAAATGCATGCGCATCAATATTGTGCCATCTCTAAACCTCAAAATACTATGTCTAGGCAAGAGAGAACCTTTAAGGAAAAGGAATAGTTTAGTGAAAAGCCTAGTCTAACTTTAAGTTAGATGAAAGTTATACCAAGTGTAGTCAATCAGACATGCTTGGTGCCTGAAGTTTGCTTCTTTAGCTTTGCACTGTCCAAGCTGCGTTCCTCATGTCCGACGTTTGTTGGAGCTACAAGGCTAATTTAGTTAACACACAAACGGTGCTTTTGACTAACTGTTAGCATCATACAAACTATCTATACCTGTGAGTACAGGAGAGTGAGTTTTTTGATGTTACACCTATGAAGTATTTAGTGATATAGAGACGCAGTTTAGACAGTGCTAGTCCGTGAAGGATAAGCTTCCATTATTTGTTAGCTGCATAGTTTGTATGATGCTAATGGCTAGTGAAAAGCTCCCATTATGTGTTAACTACATTAGCCTTGTAGCTCCACCAAACAAAGTTGATTGACTACATTTGGGGTAATTATAAGCAGTGTTATCAGCCACCTGCCTTCCTAAATCATTGCATAGTCGTCTCAAACAGCATCTGACTGTTAATCTCAGACAGAAGTGCTTATGTGAGTTCTCACTCTTTATGACATACTATTATCTATAAAAGTGGACTAAAGTATGATTAATAGCTACAGCGGTAAACATACAGTTCACAGAGCACTACTGATGAGAATGATGCAATTTTCTTTAACTCTGTTGGCTGATATTTTATTTGTGGCTTTGAAAAAGTGCATCTTTTAATCAGGTCTTGCTTTTATAGATTCTCCAGGCACATCTTTTGAATATCTGGAGCTTCAAATTCAAAGGGCATTCAGTGGAACTAGCTTACTGTTAAAAGCTTGACCGAGGTAATGATGAATAGCTGAGCAAGGCTAAGCAGTGATTGGAGGAGAAAATTAAGCAGATATGGAGGATTATGATTAGTCATCACACAATGACAAAACTAAAATTCCTTTTTTTGTTGTTGTGCCTGTAGTAAAGATCTCACCATGAGCCCAAACAGCTGTTTAGATTACCTTACAATTGCCCCCCTAGTAGCTCAGGCCCCTGGGCACGCACTCATTAAACCCACAGGATTACCAGGCCTGCCTGTTACTGGTTAGCTATATTAGCCTTGAAGCTCCAGTGCAGACCTTTGGACAACAAACGCTGTAGCTGATGAACTACATTTGAGGAAAAGGCGGAAACGTCTAAATTTGATTTTTGTTGTGGAATTACTACTTTAAGGTAACATGGCAGTGCTTTGGCGAAGGTCGCTGGGCCTGTGCTGGGCCGACAGACTGACAGCCTGGTAATTATTCTGTCCTTATTTACGTCTGTGTGACAGTGTTGCAGCAGTCTAATAAGCCTAATACACTGCTTTCATACGGAGCCCTGGCATTAACCCCAGGCTGACAGCGGCAGTTTACTCACACACTGACACAAATTGCTGGGGTCAGGGATCAATAGACATAACACACGAGGAGACGAGGCTTTTTTCCCCCCCATCACTTGTTTACAAGGAAACTGGGTCCTTCTTGAAGGTTCAATTGTTATGTAGGCATTTGTGTACGTCTGAGTGAACAAGTACATGCATGTGCATGCATATATATGTGTGCTTGAGTGTCTTCAGACTTGTGTGCGTGCGCCTATATATAGTAAATGCGCGCATGGTCATGTATGCATTAGCATGAATAAATCACTTCTTTCACATCCTTAATATTACTTTATTATTCTACCCATTCTGTTGCATGAATATAGAGCTGCTTGGTGTAACTTGTGCATTGAACAGGGGTGCCAAAACTACTTCAAATCAATAATAAGGCCTTCGCGATCTGAATTTTGTTGCACTGCATCCAACAATATAGGCAGCATGGAGCTTCTTTTATACAGTGAACATGGTAACACAGAAAGCTCCAATTCCACATGCTGATTCTTTAAGTAGGGCCAACGAGGACATGCAGGCAGTCTGACTATTCCAGGAGCAGATTTGAATGAGTTAAAGGACAAAGCCAAAGTCTCAGAATGAATCACTGTTAGATAAGAATGATGTTTCAACCACTATGAACAAAAGAATGAAGTTTCATGATTCAACAACCAAAATGCCTGGCCCCACGTACCAAAAACACACTTCCTGATCAATGTATGTGTGTTTGAGGTGTAAAAGAAGTGTTACCTGTAGCTCTAAACGCGAGGTGACGCTTGCCTGACTGCTAGCCGTACGCTGCACCCAGCACGATGTGTTCAGCATATTAACCAGCCATTTACAGTTAAAGCAGCGGGACGGGGCTCAGCAGGCCCGCACTTAATCACACCATTCAGGAGCCTTATTAGAGAACAATTACTAAATGGCAAGCCTTGTAAATCATAAATCATTCATCCAGACGACTAAGGAAAATGAGAATGGCATTTTGCAGCAAATCTCGTGCACGGGCTGGACCGCCTCATGCGTATTTATAAGTCGAGGGTAAGAGAATGAACAGGGCCTGCTGCCTCATCCGTCCAGCCAGCACAGCTGACGGATTATAGAATGAAACAACCGTCCTGTATTTAACGGTGCAGAAGAGTGGTTCTAATATACCGCTAAGGCAGTAGGGGGCCATCTTATTACAGCTTATGTCAAAGAGGTTCTCACTTCTGTTTAACCCTACTAGGTCCCCTGAGGCGCCTTGAAAAGCTTCTTCTTGCATT
Source organism: Colossoma macropomum (assembly GCF_904425465.1). Lineage (NCBI taxonomy): Eukaryota > Metazoa > Chordata > Actinopteri > Characiformes > Serrasalmidae > Colossoma > Colossoma macropomum. The sequence goes on from NW_023494810.1 coordinate 25,156,467, forward strand.
TTGTTTAATTATTTCTCACCCATAGCTCAGTGAAGCAAGTGGAGAAATTCTGTTGAAAGAGCATATTGTACACTTTATACTGATATTACATGTGTGCTTATAATTAGAAGCGGAGATATTTTATTCTAATTTGACAAAAAGTTATTGTTGCATATATCATTCCTTTACATGTTCGCCATGTTTTTGTCATTGACATTGAAACAAATGAAAAACGAAGTGCGTACTTGAACCTCAGCTTAAGCTTAATGTACACTATACGGCCAAAAGTACATGGAACCCTGACCATCACGCCTATATGAGCTTGTTGGACATCCTGTTCCAAAACCATGGGCATTAATGTGGAGTCGGTCAACCACTGATGTTGGACAACAAGGCCTGGCTCACAATCGATGTTCCAATTCATCTCAAAGGTGGTGGGGATGAGTTCAGGGCTCTGTGCAGACCACTGGAGTTCCTCCACACCAAACTTGTCAAACTGTGTCTTTATGGACCTTGCTTTGTGCAAAAGAGCATGGTCATGTTAGAACAGGAAAGGGCCTTCCCTAAACTATTGCCAATAAGTTGTCTAAAACATTACCCTAAGGACTAAGGAGCCAAGCCCAACCCTGTAAAACAGCCCCAGACCATTATCCCTCCTCCACCAAACTTTATTGGTCATGGAAACCCATTTCATTAAGCTCCCAACACACAATTCTTGTGCAATTGTTGCTTCCAGAAGTAAGTGAGGCAAAAGAGTACAGATTTTTATGTGCTACGTGATTTAGCACTCAATAAATGACACAGCTCTGTGAGTTTGTGTGGTCTTTCACTTTAGCTGAGCTGTTGCTGCTCCTTAGATGCTTCCATTTCACAATAGTACAGTTAGAGTTGACTGGGGCAGACCTAGCAGGGCGCAAACTTCACAAACTGATTTGTGGCAAGAGTGGCATCCTATGAGGGTGCCATGTTTATAGCAACTGCATGGCTATGTGCTTGACTTTTTTAGGCCTGTTAGCAATGGGTGTGGCTGAAACACTTGAACTCAATAATTATGTGTTCACATACTTTTGGCCACACAGTGTTATTGTAACTCATTATCTAACTAACTCTAAGTCATAATAAAGTAATACATTATGGAATTTATGTCTTATGTAATGTAAATTGCACATTCTGCAAAATGACAGCACTCCACACTTCAAGGTAACTGGCAGGGTGAGAACGCTAAGTGCAATCGCAGTCTAGTTCACAGGTAGTCTCTTACTGTCTCTTGTTCTCTTTCTCTTTCACTCGTTCGCTCTCTCCCTGTAGATTTCCCCCTTTGCATCACTTTGTAGCGGTGAGCGTCTGCTAAAGTGTCACTTGATAGACATCTGTCACAGCTTATATCACTCATCCACCCACTCTCGCTCCCTCTCTCTCACTCTAACTCTCTCTCCCTACCTCAGGCAGCTCTTAGGATGTGTGTGGCAAGGTGCTTGTGGGAGAGTCTGAATGATACAGTCTTTTATATCTTCCCTATCATTCCGCCAGCCAAGATCACACAATATCAAGTCTTTTAAAAGCGGCTTATAAACGTCCTCACGTGCCTGATCAGAGCGTTTTCCCTTCATTCTCTACAGAACCATCCCATCAAGGCTTACGCACTGTGCTCTGCGAATTTCTACTGGACCTAGAATAGACCCCTGCAGCACACCGCCTGAAGCCTTCGACTGGAAAACAATTCGGGCTGAAAAAGCCTCTCCACAAACAAGTATACTAGCACAAGCTCACCATAATCCACGTTAGAAAAGGACAGAGAGAGAATCAGAACAAAAATCCACATCATCTGTGCGAAGCATGTCCACTCAATCCACGCTGAGTGACAGAAAGCCTGTTGTTCAGGATGTGAACAGCACTCTGCCCGTTCCTTTTGTCCGTGGCTGTGGACGACTTGGACGGCTTAAAGTGCCTGAAGGGTCTGCATGAAGGACAGGGAAGTGCCTGAGAGCATCTCTCTTTCAATCATGATGATACACAACAGCCAGCCTTCAAACTGAAGTCAAGGGCCACTAGCGCCGCACTCGAAAGAGGGGTCCATCGAAGCAGAGGTGTCAGTCAAATGGCCAAAGGCCCTGCAGGGGTGCGGTTTAATTATCTGAGCTTTGGCCTACCCTCAATCAAAAACACAAACTAATTAATGAACTTTTAAACCAAAAAACGGAAAAAAAAATCACAAGGACAACCAATACTAATGACAACCGGTGCTAGAGAAACATCAATCTGTATGCAAAAGCGCCCAAAGTCTGTCCCTGATCATCAAGGTTGTTTTCCCCCTTTCCAAGAGCCCTGGAATCATCCAGAATCGGAATGACCGAGGAGGAACGCAAAGACTGGTACGCCTGTACACAAACCTGAATGCCTTTAATGGCATAAACTATATACCAGCAGTGAAGAGGAATTGCTCAGGCGTAATGATCACTGATACACACCAAAAGAATAAACAACAACTAAAAGGGTTTTTTTTAATATGTGGTAGGTCCTTGTTTGGCCTTTGACCATTTCACAATGTTTTAATGATCTACAGTAGAGGTAGCCAGGTGCTGTTATCTAAGAGGGGCTGGTAGGAAAATAATTTTCCATGTATGAACAACTTAATAATTTTTTAATTCAATTTTTCATTTAATGACATGTTTAATGTGCTTCAATCTAGTCTCAAGTATGAATTTAATCAATCTTGGTCAACATTTATTAGCAATCCTTCTGTCACCACACAGCACAACTACTACTGCTACTAATACTATATATGTATAATAATTATTACTTTTTATTACTATTATTGTGTTTACTCTTATTAATTTTTATTATTAGTAGTATTATAATATTTAGTACTAGTAGTAGTAGCAATAATATAAATATATTTTGTTAAATATTTTAGTGTTCAATTAAATCAAATAAATTTCTGTTTAATAGTAGAATTATAGGCAAGCCAGTGCTAAAATTGTGCTACTAAACATAATTTTTCTTGCTGAATGTGAGTGAAGTGTTGGCAAAACACTAGTAAAATGCATTTTCAGAGGATTCGTCTGATACTTCCATTCATTTCCAAATTCTGTATGTGCTGTTATGTCATGAATGAATCCACAAAGGCAGATTTAACTAGCTACATTATGAATGCATGAAAATAGCCAAATTACTTGATAAATTACAGCCATGCTTGCTCAGCGTGCAGCATCTATGCTGTGTCAGGTTTTCGTTTGACTGGTTCTTCTAGTACAGGGGTTGGCAACCCAAATCTTAAGCCACATAAGAGCCATTTTGTCCTTTCAGCAAATATCAAACCACCTTGGGAGCCACAACATTTTATGTCCATTTTACCATTTGTGAATATGTGAATATGTCTCAGTATGTGCTAGGAGTGGGAATCTCTAGGCACCTCACGATTCGATTACGATTCAGAGGGCTGCAAAGCGATTATAAAACGATTATCGATGCATCTCAATGCATCTTTTAATTTTACCCGATTTTCTCCCCAATTTAGTCGTCTCCAATTCCACCTGCTAGTTAGGACTCCCCCAATCACACCGCTTCTTTTCGAACTGCCGCTCACGCAACGTCACTGGACAGCCGAACGCGCTCGGAGGAAAGCGCCAACCGCCAGATCTGTTACGTCAGCTAACAGACGCCTGCGCTGACCAGCATCGCGCTGAGTGATGGGGGGAGAAGGAGGGGCCATCCCACCCACCCAGAGAGAGCGAGGCCAATTGTGCTCTCTCGGACTCCTGGCTACGGATGGCTGTAGCATCACCAGGGATCGAACTCGCGATCTCCTGATGATAGGGCCAACGCTTAGACGGTTGCACCACTCGGGAGCCTCAATGCATCTTTTAATACATGATTTCTATTTTCTTACTGTCTGAGGACTTGGTACTTTTAAAGCTGAGTATTTGTAATGATCCATAATGCATTTATGTCCAATATCTCTTATTAATAAATCAAATGGAAGTGATGTGGCAAGTGAACTGGAAGGCTCTCATTCACTGCTCTTGTTTGGAGAAGCTGCTGCCACTCATCTGCGATAAAATGCGCTGTTAGGGTGAAATAAGATCCAGTGGTAATGGATGACCACGCAGCACATTATAGCCATCCTGCCCGTTTTCTTTAGTGATTTTATAACTTCGGTTTTGGTCTCGTGGTAGAGACGGAAAAGGAAAGGAGAAAGACAGACGAACATTTGGAGACGAATGGACTTATTCGCATTTATAAGCAACGTAGTTGGTTTCCTGATACGTTAAATCTGCAACGACAGACTGTCAAACACTAAAAAGTTGCGAAGATGAAGTCGCTTCTCTTTCTAATTTTCCCGTTCCACCTTAAATGGTGCCGCATTTACCTTCGGCGCCTCAGTCAGAATTTAAGGTGGAACGGGAAAGTCCAGCAAGAAGCTGGAGAATGAGAATCGACTTCAGCCTCGTAAAACAGCTCAAAGCTGAGAGACATTTTACAAGAAACTATTCAACTTTTGAGGAAAAGTTTTCTGGCGGAGATGGAAGAAAAGCGGCTATAGCTGAGCTAAAGCTTAAAGCAGAGTGAAGTAAATCTGCGTTTTCGTTTATACAGTTTAGTCTATACTAGGACATTAACACATACTGAGACATACTGGACATTAAATGTTGTGGTTCCCAAGGTGGTTTGATTTTTGTTGAAAGGTCGGATTTCTCGCTCATCCCGTTGTGTTTTTGTTATGTGCCGCCACAGACTGTCCGGGCGCCCTTTGCGTTCCGTCAACATTACGTTATAAATTAAATATTTAGATTTTTGACGTTGAATGAATCGATTCAGAATCGCGCACGTCCGCATCGCGATGCATCTAAGAATCAATTTTTTCCCGCACCCCTACTATGTGCTAATGTGCTAGTATAGGCTAAAAAATCTGAAAACAGACTTGCTTTGCTCTGCTTTAATCTTTAGCTCAGCTATAACTGCTTTTCTCGCATCTCCAGCAGGAAACTCTTCCACAAAAGTAAAATAGCTTCTTGTAAAATGTCTCTTAACGTTAGACTTTTTACAAGGCTGTAGTCAGCTTCTCATTCGCCAGCTTCTTGTGGAACGGAAAAATTCTAACAAGAAACTGGCGAACGAGAAGCTGACTTCAGATTCGTGACTTTTTAGTGTCAGACAGTTTCTCGTTGCAGATTAAACGTATCAGGAAACCAGCTGCAGTGCTTATATATGCAAATCAGTCCATTCATCTCCAAATTATCGATGTTCACCTTAAATCTCCCTCTTTGCCGTTTCGTTAGCTACTAGCTAGGCGAGATTGTTGTCTGCGTTGCTATGTGACCAGCAGTCTGGTGCCAAAGGTGAAACGGTGACGTTATGGACTACATTAACTCCAGCGTTTAAGACCATTTATTGTTAAAACTGTGTTGAACGATCAGCAGAGCTTTATCTTACTGCAGAGGAGGTGTATTTTATTTATACCCAAAAATCTGATTCTGCTGTGGAGCCGCAACAAGGCAGTATAAGAGTCGCATGTTGCCGACCGCTGTTCTAGCATAAAGCACCCTATTTTTCCTTTTAATAATATAAGCATCAGCTTATGCTGAATTTATACAGCTTATGTTGGGTAACCAGCCACAGGGTCTCATGGGTAAACCCATCAGATGTAAATATTTAACCGCAGAAAAACGGAGAGAAGAAAAAAAAAACTTGTGGGCTGGATGTAAGGGTGAATTGAGAATATGTTACAGGCTGTATGCAGCTGTCTTTTGATATGGCTTGAGACTCCTGATCTTGCTCCGTGCTGCTCCCTAGACCTCTCATAAAGAATGGATATTTTTTTCTTCACATATTTCACAGTGTATGATGGTACGAGACCTTGCATTTACATTGTCTTATCAAAATAACCAGAACTTTTTGTGGTCTATCAACCCTCTGAGGCCTAGAGTTTTATTTTGCTCTGGATGTGATTTAAAGTACACAATCATTTACATGCAACTACAAATTTAATTACATAGCAAGTAAAGCAATGAATATTATTTAGATTTATGTTCCATTACCAGCATGCACATTTCTGTTTGTTTTAATGTCAAAAAACATGACAGTATGATCAACAGCAACTTTTCATCAAACTCAAAAGGTAATAAAATATCTAGTCTTTTATTTACAAACACAAATTTGGTATCAATGGAAAGTTTAGCCCCTGCATTTCCTACATCTGCTTGTTTCACTGAGCTATGAGGGAGAAATAAGTGACAGATCCCTTTAAATGCATCAAAACAGTTGCTAAACATTAATATATGACATATAAGCAACTGAATAAATCTTTTAGACGGCTAGCATACCATTACCGTCCTTCACTCCATTGTTATTCAAGCCTCCAACCACGAGAAACCAACGTCTTCCTCAAGCAATCTCAATAAAAGCTCCCTGTCATCAAAGAGTTAACAAAGGCAAGACCAAAAAAAAGGGAAAAATCCACAGCCACTAGTCATTTTCTCAGTACCGAGTCGTTCGATAATTCTTCAAAAGTCCTAATTAGTATAATTAATTCAGTTTAATGAACCCTCTGCTCGCACTTTGCATCCCCTTAATCATGTCAAGCCCACTTCAGCAGCGAGTGGCACACCCACAGGCGGCTAGCGCTCATTTTTTCAGTGCACGCTCGTTATCCGCAGGTGATGCGGTGGCTGGGCTGCAGGGCTGCGCCTCGCTGATGTGATCGCACTGCGCAACAAGTGTCGGCGTCCCACAGAGAACGCCGCTGACATCTTTAATTGGCCCTCCGCTTCAATCAGTCTCATTAGCTACAGTGTTAATTGCGCACCACGCAGGTGAAGGCGAGCGCTTTAACCCACTAGAGCCGCGCTCTCTTCTGCACGTCTAATGCAGCTCTCAGCCACGAATGCTGCTCTTTCCCTCTCCTCCCGCTCTGCCTCCTCCAGCCTGTAGTGTTTTCTTTTTTACAATTCACTTTACTTTTTTATTCTTCCTCTTTTATATTACCTCCCTCTTTTTCAGTCTTTTCTAACTTTTTCTTCTATTTCTCTCTCGTTTCTCATTCTTGCTCCTTCCTGTCTCTCTCTCTCCTTTCTCTCACCTTCGCTCCTTCCTCTGTCTCTCTTGTCCTTGCTTTTTCCTGTCTGTCACTTTTTTTCTCTCTCTCCCTCCCCCTCGCTCCTTCCTCTCTGTCTCTCTCTCCTTTCTCTCACCCTCGCTCCTTCCCCTCACTCTCTCTCCTTTCTCTCACCTTCGCTCCTTTCCCTCTCTCTCTCTGTCTCCTTTCTCTCACCCTCGCTCCTTCCCCTCTCTCTCTCTCTCACTCCTTTCTCTCACACTCGCTCCTTTCCCTGTCTCTCTCTCTCTCTCCTTTCTCTCACCTTCGCTCCTTCCTCTGTCTCTCTTGTCCTTGCTTTTTCCTGTCTGTCACTTTTTTCTCTCTCTCCCTCCCCCTCACTCCTTCCTCTCTGTCTCTCTCTCCTTTCTCTCACCCTCGCTCCTTCCCCTCACTCTCTCTCTCTATCTCCTTTCTCTCACCCTCGTTCCTATCCCTCTCTCTCTCTCCTTTCTCTCACCTTCGCTCCTTTCCCTCTCTCTCTATCTCCTTTTTCTCACCCTCGCTCCTTCCTCTCTCTCTCTCTCTCGCTCCTTTCCCTGTCTCTCTCTCTCGCTCCTTTCTCTCACCCTCGCTCCTTCCCCTCACTCTCTCTTTTCTCTCACCCTCACTTCCCCCCTCTCTCTCCTCTTTCTCTCACCCTCACTCCTTATCGTCTCTCTCTCTCTCTTTCTCTCACCCTCACTCCTTTTCTTCAGTCTCTCTCTCTCTTCTTTCTCTCACCCTTGCTCCTTACCCTGTCTCTCTCTCTCCTTTCTCTTGCCCTTGCTTCTTCCTGTCTCTCTCTCTCCTTTCTCTCGCTCTCGCTCCTTCCCCTCTCTCTCTTTTCTCTTTCTTTCTCTCACCACTTTCCCTCTCTCACTTCTCCCCCTTTCTCATCTCTCATCTTTCACCTTCACTCTTTCCCATCTCTCCCTCCTCTCTTTCTCATCTCCCACCCTCACTCCTTCCTCTCTCTCTCACCTTCCTCTTATTCTCTCTCATGCCTCTTGCTCCTTCCCCTCTCTCCTTTCTTCCTCTCTCACCCTTGCTCCTTCCACCCTCTCTTTCACATCTTTCGCTCCTTGTCCTCTCTCTCTCCCTTCTCCTTTCTTTCTCTCTCACCCTTGCTCCTTCCACCCTCTCTCACTCTTTCCTCTCTCCCTCCCTTCTCTCCTTTTTCTCTCTCTCACCCTTGCTCCTTCCATGCTTTTTCTCACGTCTCTCGCTCCTCCTCTCTCCCTCCCTTCTCGCCATTCTCTCTCTCACCCTTGCTACTCTCCTCTCTCTTTTTCTCTCTTTCACTCCCTTCTCTCCGTTCTCTCTCTCACCCTTGGTCTCTCCTCGCCATTCTCTCTCTCACCCTTGCTACTCTCCTCTCTCTCTTTCTCTCTTTCACTCCCTTCTCTCCATTCTCACTCTCACCCTTGCTTCTCTCCTCTCTCTTTCACTCTCATGTCTCTCACTCCTTCCCCTCCCCCTTCCCTTTTCTTACCCTCACCCCCCTCTCTCGTCTTTAACACTTCCTCCTCCACCCTTTTTTCTTTCTCTCTATCTTGTCTCTCACCCTATCTCCTTCCCCTCTCTGTCTTTCTCTCACTTTCCTCTCTCTTCTTTCTCTCACTTGTCTGTCACCCCCCCGTCTCTCTCTCTCTCTCTCTCTCTCTCTCTCTCTCTCTCGATAAGCCCGTGTGGCAGTATGAATAGAGAGAGCTCATCTGCATTCTTTCGGCTTTTGCACTACCGATACACGTAGCGTGGCAGACTTGGATAATCAATCCCACAGACCACAGATCTTCACAGTTCAACAGACCAGACTAATCAAAGTCAGAGCAAAGCCGTGTGCCACTCTCTTGCAAGCCTGCCCATCTTCGAAATACACTGACAAAAAGCTGTAAAGCAGAAATCTCAGGCCTGTTTCACACACACAGGAAAAAACTGAAACAAAAGCACATTTTGAACAGAAATTCTCTGCTGAGAAGCTGAGCAGACAAGCACACGACTAATCTGTGCCTAAAAAACTAAAGTTTAATATTCAATCTAGGCTTGAATGCTGATAAGATGTGGATTTGATGCATTCACACTTAGTCAAATGAACTGTGAAATCTTGTCTTAGACGTGCTGTTTATGGTTCTTCATTTTTGAATGGCATGGCGAATTAGCTTAATCTTATGTTATCATGCATGCCCTCCATGATTACTCTGCTGTATTAGGGTGTTTTCTAGGGCATTTGTGCTTAAAAAGAATCAAGAGACACTTCTTAGAGGGCAGGTTAACACATTTGATTGACAGGTATGTAAATAGGATTTGCGTTTTGAGACAATGAGAACGCTGCTGGTTTCAAATTTTTGGACATCTGGTGTTTGTGATGGCCTTTAGTTACTGTGGTTTTGTTTGATATGATGTAATGAGTCAGGAGGGGTCTTGATTCATGTGGCTTGGAGTGACAGATGTATTTACACTTGTCCAACATCTGGCTAAGAACATACTGGTACAGCGTGGTATGCTCGCCCAGACAAGGACTTGAACCTTGATTTGCCACACGGAAGACAGCTGTGTTATCCACTGTGCTACACCAACAGGAAACAACCTGATTCTCATGACCTATGAAATGACTAGGTGTTCATAGCTTACAGTCAAAACATGCAAATTCAATTTTCTTCATATCATCTCATCCCAACCATCCACAAAAAACGATTCATCATAAGTGTAGAAATACCATATGTGAAAAATCAAGAATCTTAGATGCCTTAGATTTAAGGACAAGCCATCTAAATGAAAATGCTAAAGTACAGTAGATCAATGGTTTAACTGTTCAACTGATCAGTTAAAATGAACTTCTAGAAACCTCGCTTATGCTTAATGTTGAACTTCTAGAAATCTTGCCTTTGAGTAAATATGAACTTATATGAACTAGAAATCTCACCTAAGGTTAATGCTGAGCTTCTACATATCTAACCTATGCTTAATACTAAACTTCTAGAAATCTCATCTACTGTTAATACTAAACTTCTAGAAATATTATCTATTGTTAATACTAAAGTTCTAGAAATCCTGCCTATGTTTAATGCTAAACTTCTAGAACTCTCACCTATGATTAATGCTAAACGTCTAGAACTCTCACCTATGGTTCATGCTAAACTTCTAGAAATCTCATCTATTGTTAATACTAAACTTCTAGAAATCTCACTTTTGCTTAATACAACCCCATTTCCAAAAAGGTTGGGATGCTGTGCAAAATGTAAATAAAAACAAAATTCAATGATGTGCAAATCTTTTAAACCCTACATTTCATTGACAATAGTACAAAGACAACAAGTCAAACATTGAAACTGAGAAATTTTATTGTTTTTTGAAAAACACATGCCCATTTTAAATTTGATACCAACAACATATTCCAAAAAAGTTGGGATGGGGCATGTTTACCACTGTGTTTCATCACTTCTTCTTTTAACAACACTCTGTAAGTGGTTGGGAACTGAGGAGACACTGCTGTAGTTTTGAAAGTGAAATGTTTTCCGATTTTTGCTTAACAAAGGATTTCAGCTGCTCAACAGTTTGGGATCTCCTTTGTCGTATTTTTAGTTTCATAATACACCAAATGTTTTCAGTGGTGGCAGGTCTGAAATAAGCAAGGCCTTCCCTGAAAAGGATGTCATCTGGATGCCAGCATATGTTCCCAAAACATGTATATATCATTCAGCATTAATGATGCCTTCACAGATGTGCCAGTCACCCATGCCATGCACACTAATGCACCCCTATACCATCATGAATACTGGTTTTTGAACTGTGCGCTTATAACAAGCTGAGTGGTCTTTATCCCGGAGGACACAGTGTCCATGATTTCCAAAAAGAATTTCAAATGTTGATTCGTCGGACCCCAGGACACTTTTCTACTTCCCCTCAGTCCATTTTAAATGAGCTCGGGCCCAGAGAAGGTGGCAGCGTTTCTGGATCCTGTTTAAATATGGTTTCTTCTTTGTGTTTAAGAGTTTTAACTTGCATTTGTGGATGCAGCGATGAACTGTTTTCTAATAGACAGCATTTTTCAGAAGTTTTACACATCTTTACCAGCCTTTTGTTGCCCCTGTCCCAACTTTTTTGGAACGTTTTGTTAGCATCAAATTCAAAATGGGCATACACTTTTCAAAAAACAATATCATTTCTCAGTCTCAACATTTGATATGTTCTCTTTGAAGCATTTTCAATGGAATATAGGGTTTAAATGATTTTCACATCAGTGCATTTTGTTTTTATTTATAGTTTTCACAGTGTCCCAACTTTTTTGGAAATGGGGTTGTATTAAACTTCTAGAAATCTTGCCTATGGTTAATACTAAACTTCTAGAGGTCTCATATATTGTTAACACTGAACTTTTGGAAATCTCACCTATGGTTAATGCTAAACTTCTAGAAATCTCATCCATGGGTAATATGAACTAGAAATCTCATCTACAGTTAATAACAAACTGGGAAATCTCACCAACAATAAATACTGATCTTCTAGTTAATGTCCCTATGGTTAATGCTTAACTTCAAGAAATTCTGCTCATGGTTTATGCTGAATCTCACCTGTGGTCAACCCTGAATTTCTAGAAATCTCACCTATGGTTAATGCTGAATTTCTAGATTGTACCCTTCATGAATTAAAATTTGCAGATAAACAAAGAAAAGGCCCCAAATCTTACAAAACAACCTTTCTGATGATAAACAGATTTTTTTTCTGTCAATCATGAAGGCATGTGCACTCTGGGTTTGTGTTAAGCATCCTGGGGCGTTCCCTGCGGATGACATTAAACTTTAGCACTGAAGCCACCCTGTCGTAATGTGATTTGTGGCACGATGACATCACCTAACTGCCAATAAGCGGAAATCGGTGCTGTAGCCATCCCCCTAGCTTATTCGCTAACTGCTAAACTGGGCAGGGAGGTGGTGGGGGGCTAATAAAAGTGAGACAATGAAACAGAATGACACCCATTCCACTTAAGAGCGAAAGCCGGCCTGGACTTGGCAGCCATGTGAGAGAAGTGCTTGCATGTTTGAAGAGGGTGATAAAAGGAGCTGTTATTGTGTGTAAAAGCTGCCAGCCTGCCATAATGATAAATCAGGGGGAGAGAAGGGAGACGTATCAGCCGCCGGTCAGCCCCGGGAGAGACTGGCTCTACATAATGTGCTGTTTAATCGATACAGGAACGCCCTCCGTACCACTCTGGCGCTCTTCCGCACTCTCCCTCCCTTCTTCCCATTTCTCTTGGGCTGGGATTCCTAATGTCCCATTCTGCTAACATGATGATGGCACGCATCTTCACCTCAGCTGGAGTTGTAGAAATCTTATCTATGGTAATACATTGAAGTCCAAAAAATCATTCATTTAATGCTGAACTTCTCAAAATCTCACCTAGGGTTAATGGTGAACTTCTAGAAAACTTTTAAATGGTTAAAGTTAAACTCTCAAAATTTTGACTTTGGTTAATGCTAAACTTCAGGAAATTACCCCTATGGTTAGTGCTCAATTTCTAGAAATTTTGACTATGCCTAATGCTAAGCCTCAAGAAATCTTACTAATGGTTAATGTTAAACTTCAATAAATGCCCCTATGGTTAGAACAGAACTTCTAGAAATCTTGCATATGATTTAAGATGTACTTCTAGAAATCCCACAATTGGTTAATGCTGAATTTCTAGAAATCTCACCTATGGTTAACGCTGAACTTCTAGAAATCTCACCCATGGTTAACACTAAACTTCTAGCAATCTCACCTATGTTTAAGGCTGAACTTCTAGAAATTCTGACTATGCTTAATATTAAACTTCTAAGAATCTCACCGATGGTTAATGTTAAACTTCTAGAAATCTTGCCCACAGTTAACGCTGAACTTGAATTCCACCTACAGTTACTGCTGAACTAGGAATCTTATCTCTGGCCACCCTCTGCATACCTTTGTGTTCTGCACGATTGTGCTGTCATTTTTGACAGTATTTTGACAGCATTATAGCTATTTTCTAGATTCAGCACAATGTATCAGCTAATGAGATCTGTCACTCAATAAACGCGCCAATACACAAGTTATTATTCCATAAACAACCTAACAGGGTGAAAAAGGCTAAATGATCACTTTATACGTAAGCAACAAAGATGCATAAAACTGTGCTGTACTTTGATGATAAGAGTCCATAAGGTGACCATAAGCCAGACAGTTAGCCCACTAGTTACAACAACATATTCTACTCGGTAGGACAGCACTGTAAACTGGAAACTCAACATTATGTAGCAATTCTGAGAAGGATTTTTGTCAGTGTTTCATAAAACTTGTCCACACTTACAACAGCTGCTACGAAAGAGTGCATTTGTGGGCAGAGCGTAGAAAGGTCAGCTGATCCTAAAGGGTTCATCTGAATACAGAACTCATGTATAATTTTGTGAGTTAAAGCTAGAACCTTGCTCATTCTGGCCTAAAAGTTTGAGAGGTCAGGCAGAGATTTCTAGATTTACAGCTCCAATCAGAAGTGCTCCAACACGAGCACTGAGTTTAGTAGGAGAGGGCACAGTGCTGCACATTTTATTAGGTGTGCCTCTGTTGATGGGACTAGCCGAAGTGTTACTGTGATTCCTGCGAGGGGCTCCGTGTTTTCTGGCTGTGATCAGATTCGGTGTAAAGAGTCCAGGCTGCAGAGAGATGAAGCAGCTTCTCACCTCCACAGGGAACCTCCTGCCGTTGATGCTGTGCTCTGAGCCATCTGAACCGTTGCTCTGACCCCAGTGGAACTCCACCTTCTCAGCTTTAAAACGACCTGGCAAGCCAGCGCCTCGCACAAAGTAATCGTCCTTCAGCAGGATGGCCACTGAGAGAGAGAGAGAGGGAGAGAGAGAGAGAGAAATACAAATAACTGCTTACTGAAAATAACAAGTTTGTGAAAATAACACATCTACTACGGGGAACATAAATATGACATTCTGCAAAATTTCAGTAAAATGGTTAATACATTAAAAGATAAAATGTGCCATAACTTTTGCACAGGCCACATTTTATGTTTTATTTTTTCCCATTATTTTAAATTCAGCAAACAAACAGAGATTATGCATTTAGATGTGCAGAGGATGTGTTAACTTTGTTCAGAAATTCAATATAAATTACATATGCGTTCATAAACATCTATATGTAGCTTATAAGCAGGCTATAAATCTGGTATAAATGTTCTATAAATATAAACATTTTATAAAAGTACAAAAACTGCTTGTCTTATTTCTATTATTATTTCTTTTTATATAAGACCTTATAAAAAGACATAAATAATGCAACTTAAATTCAAAAATAACAAACAAACACGTTATAAATGTTTTATGAGACTGGTGAGATAAACAGGTTACATATAAATGTTTTAAATAAAACATGCACCTAAATAAAATACATGTCATAAAATATTACTAAAAAACATTTACAATTTACATGAAAATGAACGTTAAATTTTATATTACTATACAAAAATATAAGCATAAAAAGGAGAGGTAAATACATAAAGGTTATAAAGGTGTTATAAATGTTTAAATACATAATTAGAATCTAATCTAATCATATAAGTACATAAAAATAAAATGTGTTATAAATGACATACAAAAGGTTATAACTGTAATAAAGAGCTTAATTACAGATTTGTTTCCCTTTTTTTTTCTTTTAGCTGGATTTGTTGTCCCACTCAGAGCACAGCTGCAGTTTTTCACTGAGAGATAAAGAGAATAACATGCTGATGGCTCACTTTGCTCGATGTTAGAAAGCTGTGTACATAAGATGAGAGCGGCTCACAGATTTGTGTTTGGGCTGAAACGAGGGACACTGATTGGAGGACACTTTCACTAGATATTTAGGGTTTATTCGTTTAGCCCCTTCAGAGGGGAAGAGCTGAATATTACATGTGGCCTCTTTCGTCTGTCCCAACTGGCCTCAAAGGCAAGGTCTCAAATGGAGTGCTAATTCAGCCGACAGGAGCAATCTCCTTTCCGGCATTTCAAATTGCTTTTTTCAACTCCTTTGTCATTTCATATGACTCTAGATCTGAAAGAAAGAGCTCATTTTTCCCTCCTCCTCTCTCTGTGCAGCACTTAGATTCACAAATTGGCCTCCTGTAAAAAAAAAAGGCCGCGCTTTAATTAACCAACACGACCTTAAATAGACGCAGGCTTTGTCTGACTGATTTCTCGTTCTGATTGAATTGCAGAATCGGTTCCACTTCCGCTTCTTTCACACAGGAGATTTCTGCCCCAATTTATCATAAGTGCTCGGCTGAAATGAGCGACCCAGCTTTTTACATCACCGGCACAGGAGAGTCTATATTAACACAACTACGCACCTGAGGTCAAACTGCTACACTAGAATGCTATATCAGTTTTTTTAGCTGTGTTTTAGTTTAGGTTTTCCCTGTCACGTGTCACCGGCTGTGTTTACATGCAGAGATTTTTCCCAATCCAATTGAATATATTCAGATTATAGATTAACACTGAGGTGTTTATAAGCTCACTCTACTCAACAATCTGAAGGAAAATCTCAGTTTATATGCACACTACAAGTAATCTGATCCAATCAATGCTTCAAGAGAAAGAGTGAGAGTTGAGAAAAAGAGAGAGAGAGAGAGAGAGAGAGAGAGAGAGTGAGAGAAATAAAGAATGAACGACAGAAAAAGAAAAAAGCAAGAAAGAGGAAGAGAAAAAAGAATGAGCAAAGGAAAAAAGAAAAAGAAAGAACAAAAAGAAAAAGAGAAAGAGAAAGAAAAAGAAAGAATGAGTGAGAGAGCAAAAGTGTGAGATGGAGAGAGAATGTGACAGTGAGAGTGTGAGAGAGAGAGAGAGAGAAAATGTGAGAGCGAGAGACAATGAGATAGAGAGAGAAAGAGAGAGAGAATGTGAGAGTGAGAGACAGTGAGATAGAGAGAGAATGAGAGAGAGAATGGGAGTGAGAGTCAGACAGAGAGAGAGTGAGACAGAGAGAGAGAGAGAATGGGAGAGAGAGTCAGATAGGGAGAGAGAGTCAGATAGAGAGAGAGTGAGAGAGAGAGAGTCAGAGAGAGCGAGTGAGAGAGAGAGAGAGAGAGAGAGAGAGAGAGATAGAGAGAGAGAGAGCACTTTTCACCACCTTAGCTGTGCTGAGTCATTTGAAGGTGCCAGGAGAAAGAACACACACACACACACACACACACACACACACACACACACACACACACACACACAGCATTAGCTTTCAGATCATGGCTGAGAAAAACCAACAGCACTCACTTCTTCCTTCTCTCTCTCCACATCACTTCACCTCCTCAGTGCTGAGCTGGTGCAGACCCTAATCCACAACACGGCTGTGCCTACTGATTATACCAGTAATCAAGTTACTGATTATTTAAGGACTCGCAAAATAATTAGAGGCTATTTAAGTCAAACAATGACAAAATAGTAATGGATTTCCTCTGTTTCTCACACAAAACCTACTTGTGGAGAATCTTCAGCATGTTAAACATGGCTTTAAACGGGCCTGTGGATGCCTGGATAATCATCTAAATGCTTATTCACTGCAAATCCACCAAGAAGGTACATAGATTTTAAACAAATAATTAATTTTGAATGATTAAACTCCCAGAAAAAAGGTGCTAAACTGTCACTGGGGTGACTCTCAAGGGTACGTCTTCAGTTTGTTTATTTAGGGAACATAACAGTACCATAATCTACTGAAATTCTGCACCTCGTCTCGTCTCCAGGCTTTTTACTTTATTGCTCTGTACAAAACTTTAGGCTATGAAAAGGTACAAAAACAAACTTTCCTCCAGGAAAAACGTATTCAAAGAACACAGTTGTACCCTTCAGGGTACATTAACATTGAGCGTGTTTACATGCACTTAATAAACCGATCAAAGTCAGACTTCTGTAGTTATCTGATTATTCAAACGATCATTTTTTTGTAAAAAGCAAACTTCGATTTCTCAGACTGGAGTCAGGTCTAGAAAATCCGATTAAGGAATCTGATAAAGAGAGCTGGATTTACAGAAAACTACTGACATCTGGTGCTTGTTAGCAACGTTAGTATCGTAGCTCAGATGCTAAACTGAAGAAACCAAATTTAGGCACCAAACTTGTCTGGGCTGATTGACTACATCTGGGGTAAGAGGCTTCCTTTAAGCGCAACATCTCTAGGGTTTCATTAGCAATCCCGGCTCTGTGATTCAGATTTATTACGGGCAGATTTTAAGGTGGTTACGCCTGCAGGACCTTGAGAAACAGTGTAAAAACACTGAAAACTGGACGGAAATCCTTGACCAATGCTCACTGTTCTCTTGAAGTCTTTAGGGGATCATGAATTTACTTTTAAAGTTTTATTTATCGGAACCCACACACGCTCGCACACGCCTTCTGATGTTGAGCAGGCTGAAGGTAAGAGGGTCAGAGGTCAGAGTTAAAGCCTGCAGGAAGTTTAAAGCATTGTGAAAGCTTTTTATTTTTTATGCAGGTGTATTTTGCTTCATAAAGTAAAGCAAAGAAAAAAAATAGCTGAAAAAAAAAGAAAACACTCAGGTGAATGTTATATATAGCAGAGCGTGTCTCTATTACTCATAAGCCAACACCGGGCCATTTATCTTACTCTGCATAGATTATAAGGAGGGACAGAGGTAGGAGCAAAGAGGAACTGGATGTAATGGTGCATGGACCTCAAATAAGATGCTGACGATCAGAGGTGTCAACCTCTCTCATATTTACAGTTTCCAAACTGTACAGATTCACTGATAACCGTATAGAACATTTAGAGCTTTAAAATCATTAGTAACAACAGCAATTAAGTGCAAGTTACTCATTTTTCAGGAGATGTTTTTCTTCTTATGATAGATATAAGATAGTCCTCTGGCATAAGGAAGGAGAAACTCAAAGAAAGGTAGGAGAAAAACAAGAATTTCCAACCTGAAGCTCAAAAAATGGTTAAAATTACAGAGAAAATGTGATTAACCATAAAAAACCTGATAGGCCAGAGCTCAGCAACCCAAATGTTAAGTAGAGCCATTTTGTCCTTTCAACAAAAATCAAACCACCTTGGGAACCACAACATTTAATGCCCATTTTACCATCTTGGCTGTAAATATGTCTCAGTATGTGCTGATGTACTAATATTGGCTAAAAAATATAAACGAAAACACAGACTTACTTTGCCCTGCTTTAAGCTTTAGCTCAGCTATAGCTTTTCTCGCATCTCCAGCAGGAAACATCCCTCAAAAATGAAATAGTTTCTTGTAAAATGTCTCTCAACATTTGATTTTTTTACGAGACTGAAGTCGCTTCTCATTCTCCAGCTTCTTCTGCAAATTCTCCCGTTCCACCTTAAATCGTGCCTGAGACGCCAGAATGTAACTGCTACACCATTTAAGGTGGGATGGGAGAATTCGAACAAGCAGCTTTTTAGTGTTTGACAGTTTCTTGTTGCAGATCAAACATATCAGGAAACCAGCTGGAGTGATTATAAATGCAAATAAGTTCATTTGTCTCCAAATCACCTTAAATCTTTCTCTTTGCCGTTCTGTTAGCTTCTAGCTAGGCCTTGTCTGCGTTGCTATGGTGACCAACAGTCTGCACACCAACCTTCAAGGTTAAAGCGTGAATTAGCAGTTATATATTAACTCCAGCGTTTCAGACCATTTATTGTTAGAACTGTGTTGAACGATCAGCAGAGCTTTTTTTACTGCAATGAAGGATTATTTTATTTTTACCTACAAATCTAATTCTGCTGTGGAGCCACAACACGGCAGTAAAAGAGCCATGTGCAGCTCCAGAGTCACAAGTTGCCGACCCCTGACATAGACAATACAGATCTACCATGCTGGGATTGGACATCTCCTAATAAATCTCTATAATAATATATAATAATAAACACCTCTAATAGTAAAAAATATAAGACTTGTGAAAATCTATTTTAAGAAATGATAAGCCTTTGTAAGGATCAGCGAGAACCCTAAGTGAATAACAAGACAAACTGACTAGCGCTCACGGTTCTCGCTGAAGGCCACGGAATTAAACTTGCGTCAAGAGCTGAACTGTAGGAGCCTCTGTTTAGTGGTGGACATACAGCACCCCGTATGCAGAACAGCAGAGGGAGGAGTTTTGGTCATCTTGGAGAGACAGACGTGTTTGCATGTGTATAAACATGCATCTCAGATCACCTGCTTAAGTGTTTTTATGTGGATAATCTCTGTCCACATATAATCCTGATACTCAGGACACACTAAGCGAGCAGGTGTAAACGGGGTCTAAACCTTCACCCCTGAGATGATGATCTGATTATTACAGCACAACACTTTTTTTCCATTCGATATCTGTTTTGTCTATGCACAGCGACAACAAAAATCTCAAATAAGTCAGTACGTCAGCGCCTGCAGTCTGAGCACATCACTGAAGTAACGTAACTCAACAAAAAAGGAAAAAACAAACCTGAAAACCTACACGACCCTGCAAAGTAGAAAGTACCTCCAAAACTGTGGAAAAACACACTTTAGACAGGTAAACCGTATGAACTGACACTTCAGTGGTGGTGTGTTTGGTGTGCGCGTGTGTGAGGAGTCAAGCTGAGGTGACGACGTCAAAAAAAAAACCAAACAAACACACAGACACCTGTGGCCCACTTTCCCCCTCACATCTCAACTCTATTATACAAGTTTCAGACAGTCTATCGATCTCTGAGAGAGAGAGAGAGAGAGAGAGAGAGAGAGAGAGAGAGAAAGAGAGAGAGAGAGAGACAGAGAGAGAGAGAAAGAGCGAGTGCAAGAAAGAAATACAGAAATGTGCGAAAGAGAAAGGAGAGGGAGAGAGGAAGAGGGAGAGAGTGAAAGTGAGAGAGCAATATAGAAAAGAAGGAAAGAGAGGTAGAGAGCGAAGAGACAGTGGGAGAGACAGAGAGAGGAAAAGAGAGAAAGTGGGGGAGAGAGAGAGTATGGGTGAGGGAGAGTAAAAGAGGGAGAACGAGAGCGAGAACAAGAAAGAAATACAGAAAAGTGGGAGAGAGGAGAGAGATAAAGAGAGAAAAGGGGAGAGAGAGAGAGAGAGAGAGAGAGAGAGAGAGAGAAAGAGAGCGCAATTAGCAATATAGAAAAGAAGAAACAGGTGGTAGAGCGTAGAGAGACAGTGAGTGAGAAAGAGAGAGTGTTATAAACTGTTATAAACTACACATATTCAATAGGTTTTGTTTTATTATTACATGTACTTTTATATTATTTATTGACAATTAACGCTTTCTCTTCTTAATTGTTGCATTATCATATTAATCCTGGTTTGTTTTTTTGTTTGTTTTTTTAATCAACTTTTAATATATAGAACATTTTTGTTGTGCTTAGACAATACAAATGTAAATGTTTGTATATATATATATATATATATATATATAAGTTTTTGGTTATTATTTTATCCTTTCTCTCTAAAATTACAACTCTACAATCACAGCTCTGCAGTCTTGCAAAGTTTAACAATGTAACCTCAACAGTTCTTTGTTTTGTTAAGTGTTTTCCTGAACTCTAATACGTTCCGCTCTCAAACAGATGAGTTTCTGTTTAAAAATCTCAAACTCAGTGACCCGCTGCCTTCGCAAAATAGATGTAGCATTATTTGTCAGACCAATAAAGCACCTTGAACTGAGCTGAATTAAGTTTAATTTAAAGAAATACAGAGAAGAGGGAGAAAGAGAGTGGAGAGAGAGAGAGCGAAGGAGTGAGAGAGCAAGAAAGCAACACAAAGAAGGAAAGAGAGAGTGGGGAGAAAGCAACAGTGAGAGAGAGTGAGAGAGTGACAGAGAGAAAGAGTGGATGGGTGAGAGAAAAAAAAAACAGAGAGAAAGGAAAGAGAGAGAGAGAAAGAAAGAAAGAGAGAGAGAGAGAGAGAGAGAGAGGCTAGAACAGAGATAAACTCACCAGTTTTTCCTGTGTTCTTCATCGATGTTTTATTAGACGACTCGGCCTCGAAGCCGTCCAGGGTGAGCTCCTGATACTCCATGGACACTTTGGTATCCTGATCTGCTATATTGATTGGTGATTGGTTCCTCTCCTGGCACTCAGGATAGGCCGCTGCCCACCCCGTCTCCGGACCGTACGCACCTGAACGAGAGATTAATCAATCAGTTTCATCTTAAAACAACACACCACACGATCTCACACGCACACACACACATTTTCTAGACCACTCATCCTTCTGGGTCGCCTATCCCAGTGGTCATTTGGCGGAAGGCAGGTAACACCCTGGACAGGTGGCCAGTCAGTTGCAGGACAGACAACCACTTAATCAATGAAACCAAACAATATCAGGTCGATGGCGATATTAAACAAGCGCTACTCATGTTAGTTGGGGTCTTCCTGATAGTCTCTCTTTCTCACTCTCTCTCATTTTCACTTTCTTTTCCTTTGCTGCTTCTTCTAATATCGTCTACTTTGCACTTAGATACACTATTTTTAGCCTGGAGAAAAGACGGTTATATTAGCATTTGATTGATAAGCATCTTTTTTTCTATTATTAATATTTCTACTGTCTTTATTTTGCCTTGTTGTCACGGGAGTGGAAAGAGGCCTATATGCCTCAATTACGATACAATAATTAGCCAAAAATAATAATAATAAATAAAATCAGTAATCTCACCAAGAATAAACACGCACCTATCAGCCCTCAGTATTTCTCCAGCGTCAGTCAAAACAGCAGACAAGTCTTCTGAGTATTGCTGTCTTTCTGTCTGTCCGTCCGTCCTCCCGCCTGTCTGCTTCAAAGAGCCGCAGTAGCTTGAAACGTATTGATTAAGCCGTCAGCCTTCAGCTCAAATTTGAGACGTTTCAATCAGTCGGAAAACTGGCTATGATATCGCCTTTTTATCATTCCAGACAAACGACTAAAGTTTTGACAGGTCTAAACGGTGAGAGAGAATGGCGGACAGACAGGGGGGCAGCACCGCGCCGTACTGAACCATGTGTTTCAGATCGCACTGAAAATCCTGACGTTTTAATGTAGCAACTCAAACAAAAACTCGTCTGAATATTTATTAACTCTTTCACCTCACTGCACTCAGCTACAAGCAACAGTTCGGCCACAAAGCAAGTGTACAAACACAAAAGGAGTCTGGACATCGTGTTTCTATCGTTTTGCACTGGAATTAAGAGGCTAATGTAGTTAGCTATCAAGTAATGAAAGCTAAATACTGATTAGCGCACTCGTGAAGAGCTGTTAGAGATGGAAGGATTGATCGGATATGTATCAGTATCAGATGATTTTTATCAGAAATATTCGATCGGTGAACGGCTGATATTTCTCTAACTCAGCCCAGCCTGAGAGCTTTCGGCACAATGTTAATGCTGCACCGTTTAAGGTGTAATGGGAAATTCAAACAAGAAGCTGGTGAAAAGGAAGCCAACTTCAGCCTCGTCACACCAATTTCACTGATGAAAACCTTTTTTTCCTGAACTATTTAACATATTTTGCTCATATTTTGCTGTAAACACTCTGTATGAACGCGTACAGCTGTAATTAATGCGGTTTGTGGTCAAAGCTTTGAGGGTTCGTCTCTGTTAGCACGTTAGCATCTGAGCGCTAATCTTAGCTCAGCTTACACTGCACTAGCTTCATGACCTACAGCTTTGGCAGTGGCTGAAAATAATAAGATGCAGAACTACAGAAGCGATAATATGTCAGCTCTTTTTTTTATCGCATATTTAAAAAAATTAATTCGCAAAGCAGAATGTTTTGTTCTGTTAGCTGTGCCAGTTGCACAGGCTCCAGTTATTTCAGTTGCTATGCTAGCCTGAGGCACCAGAATGTAACTGCTGCATCATTTAAGGTGGAACGGGAAACTTCGAACAGGAAGCCAACTTCAGCCTCTTCATCTCTTTCACTAATAAAATACATTTTTCCACAAGTATCTCACATATTTAAACTCCTATTCCACTGTAAACTCGCTTTGTGAACGCTGTAAAACGCGGCTTGTCGTCAAAGCTTTGAGGATTCATCTCTGTTAGCACATTAGCATCCCAGAGCTAATCTTAGCTTAGCTTCATGACCTACAGCTTTGGCAAAAGTGACTGTATTTCAGCCCTTTTTTATTGCATATTTAAACGTTTAAAAAAGAAGCACAGAATTTGATTTAACACAGCAAGTAAGGTTTTTTTTTGTGTGTGTGTTTCTGTGATCAATACCGAACAAAGCCTATATGTAATAATGTTCCCTATGAATTAGGATCTATATGTAAAATGTTCTATATGTAATATATTATGCTTTTTGAGTACTGCTACTTTATGGTTTTTATGCTTTATACTTTATGCTACTTTATATTCTTTATGTTTATAAGACTTTTATTATATTAAAAGTATTATAAACCTGACATAGCCTCCCTGATAGCAAGAGGACAGTGGGCCTCTGTCGGCCCACTAATGGCAAAGCTGGCGGTCCACTGGCAGACAAAGGTCCACTTATCATCACTCATTTTCTACTCAGTCCAATTTACTGATTTTTCCTTCCTTCTTTTCTTTAGTTACACTTTGATTAGTAAATAATTTGAATCTAACACAGCTTTAGCAACAATCATTTTATATCAGGCTTAGTCATTTTTTTCTCTCTCGATTGTTTGTAAAATTTGTGTAAGTTTATTTTCTAAAATAAAAGTCTCTGTGCATTTAAAATCTGTTTGAGGAGATTAAAAACTAGTTAGAGCTTGTATGCAGGACAATAGCAGTGACAAACAGTCAGTGGGGTGCCGACCTTTTCAAACCAGCAGACCGATATGTGCTTGCTGTCTGGACTGTTTTAATAGGACTGCTTGTTCTGTTATCTTTTCGTAAAATGATATGTTAGCACAATTCTAAAAAAAACACATTTTTAAAAAGTTTATGTTTTTTTTTACCAGTTCTTTGACAATCCAAAGCTCCCAGTTAACTGTCAGGTCCTGATACTATGCATAGTGTCCAAAAAAGAATTTACAAACTGCTTGACAATGGAGACACATTTTATGGGCACTGCACCATGGATATAATGCTTGTTATCTATTAAATATATCACTCACATCATATATCTGAAACATGGACCCTTAACATTTTACCGTTTTGTTAGTCCTGACTGTTTTTCTTTGCTTTTCCTACTAAGCCAGAACATTTTGGCCCTGAAAATATACAAAAACGAGCACAGACACACACTCATCGCCTGAGACAGCAGACAGCAACATAACTCGCCCTCTTCCTCTTGACTCCCTCCGAAGTGCAAGCCTAATTGAAAGCAATCCTCAGCTTTCGGCTCTTTAAGATGAATTTGTCTGCAATTACGCGAGCCTGCCATGCATCCGGGCCGAGCCCTAATGCCTCCTTCATCCAGTTAGGAAGTGCCTCTCCTCTCCTCTCGTCCTGGATCTAGCCTTGGGCGTATCGATTGGACAGGTGCAGGTTTGATCCGGAGAGGCTGCGCACCGCCGGCCCGGGTAGGGGGGAAGTGTGTAATGAATGCAGTGCGGGGTGAGCGAGACGAGATCACTCGCCGCTTTAATGCTCCTTTAACACGGTTACAGAAAGTGCAAACGCAAACCTAATCTGAACTACAGAGAGAGAGAGAGAGAGAGAGGAAATGGCAGACACATAAGCAGTTGACTGTCCCATGAGAAAGTAGGCCTCTCTCTCTCCCTCTCTCTTTCTCTCTGTCTCTCCATCAGCTGCTGTGAGAGAACAGAAGCAGGCTGATTTGATGTCTCTAAAGCAGTGGCGTTTTCCTCTCTGTCTCCTCTGATATTTTTGCAGTGGTGGGCTCCTGTGAGACCTTCATGGACACAGCCTGCTGAACTGCACTCACTCCTCTACTGCTGCACCACTCCAACATAACACCACACACACACACACACTCTACACTCACTCCACACTTCTTTATTCACTGCAGCTTTCTAGCAGGCGGTGTTTTATACTGTGTTTTATTTGCCCACATTTTGGGAAACAACAATTTCTCCATTTCTACTATTTACTTAATGATGATTATTATTATTATTAGTATATGTTAAAATGGGTGGAGGAAGAAAATACAGCTGAGAAAGAAAGGATTGAACAAATAAAGAAAGAAGGAAAAACAGAAAGAAAAAAGAAACAAACAACATACAGGCAAACAGACAAAAAACAAACAATCAAGAGAAAGAAAGAAAGACCAACCATACAAATAAAGGACATATAAGGAAGGCAGGAAAGAAGGCAGGCAGGAAGGAAGAAAGACAGGAATGAAGGAAGGAAGGAAAGCAGGAAGGAGGAAAGGAAGGCAGGAAGGAAGGCACATAGGCAGGCAGGAAGATGGAAGGGAGGAAGGCAGGTGGGATAGCAGGAAGGAAGAAAGGAAGGCAGGAAGGAAGGAAGCAAGGAAGGAAGGATGGATGGAGGAAAAGAAAATCCAAAAGAAAGCAAGAAACAAAATCCAAAGGAAAGGAAGACAGAAAGACCAAAAACGAATAAAGAACAAAAATGGATGGATGGACGGATGGACTGATGGAAGAAAGCAAGGAAAGAAAGATGGGTGGAAGGAAGGAAAGAAAGAAAGAAAGAAAGAAAAAGAAAAAGGAAAGAGAGAGAGAGGGTATAAACAGTGATCGTCTGGCAGTTCTGTAAGTGAGAGCTCATCATGAGGCAGTCACAGAGATTTCTAGGTGTAAAAGGATGAAGGTGTTCAAACAGGAAGTGGGCTGATGCTGACATGCGGTCCTTAAATCCATCCCCTCTGTTTCCATCACTAAAAAAAACACCTCTGACAAGTCCAGTCCCGCCCTCATCTGAACGTGTGAGGAGTGCGGGGAGCTGGTCCTCTGTAGTCGCTGGCTGGCGTTCGTACGTTGTGCGCAGGCAGCGGGGTGTGAATCTCTGGAGTGCTGTTACTTTTTTAAACACAGCTAATATTAAACAGTGCAAATATGAAATACCTTGGTGGGGTGCTTGGCCACGGGGGACAATCTGCTTTTCTCTCAATTAGCAGCGTTTTCTCGGCAGCCCACCTGCTGGTGACCCCCAAACAGCCCGTAAAGAGGGAGAGGGCACGCCGCAATTTGCAACATCAACAAATGTTTTGCTGTGCCAAAGTTTCAATGCACACCGTTTGCAAGATGTGTGGCCAACGGCACATTGTTACACGCTAAACAAACATACCTTTGGGGGAATATGCCTTTGGAGAGAGAGAGAGAGAGAGAGAGAGAGAGAGAGATAATAAGTCATAATAAGCACTATTAGTATGACTACTGGAGGATATGGGCCCTTAAAAATGTTCACGATATACAAAGACATTCTGACTGAAGGGATGAAGAGCAGAAGAGATGAAGAACTGCCTGCTGTTGATCATCACTGGCTGCTGCTAACATACATACATACATCATCTAAACCGCTTATCCATCTGGGTCGCGGTGCTGCTGCTAACAGACTCTCCCTAAATGGTATACACATTATGTTCTCTGCAACTGCATATATTCCACCCTCACTTGATTAGGCTGAGCAGGGTAGCAGAAAGCTAAGCGGCCAACAGGTTAATGCTCCTTTAATAAATAACTATGGGCCAGATTCATTAAACGCACTGCCAGATTTAGGCCCGAAACATACTTCACGCAGGGATGTAAACACAGACGCTACGCAGACGGGGTTTGTTCAATAATGCATCACGACGCATTTCATAATGCAACGCAAGCACAAGCTGCATTCTGAGTGTTACAGCAAGGGGCACTATAATGACAGCCAAGCCTGTCCAAGCGGTCTTGTACCACCAGTGTGCTTTCTCAACTGCCACAGCAGACGAGCAGTTGAGTCTCACGTAAAGATGGCTGACATAAACGCACGCTGAGTTTGTACAGAAGGACCAAGCGTTTGCAATGCCTTGGCTGAGTGCTGTCATTTGCGTTCGCATACTTGCGTTGAGTATGTTTCTGGCCTTACTTTGACGTTAAGAGCAAAGAGTGTCACAGTAACAGGTTTGCTCATTCATAAACAAGGACTACCGGTGTGTTTTGGGTGTTTGGGGTGCTTGTGTGATGTGATTTATGGCCACGCTGTTTTTACGCCACAGTCCTGTAAAAAATAACCACTCTGGTGGAAATTTCCCCAGTAAACCTTGTAAGTGCTGTTGCAGGAGAACATGAGGAGGAACAGGATTTCAGATTGGTAGATTTAACACACTGAAATTAAAACAGCCTCTTTTTCCTGAGTCAAATTCCATTTTTGGCTAATCCCCCTCCTGTGTGTGGAGGTGAGTTTAGCTTGTGATCTAAGTGAAGTGTAATTTGACATGTTGAGATTCTAAATACATGTTCATAAAGGAATTCAATTAACATGTGTTTCCTGACTGAATTTTTACTAGTCAAAATGTTACATTTACCAGTGGAATTTTGATTTTCCCAAGTGTAAACATAAGAAATAAAAGTCCATGTTAATTCCATGTTAAACCTGAATTCGCGTTAGTGAAAAATGTTACCGCAGTTATAATGAATTTGAAAACTGTAACATTTTAAGACATTGTAATTCAAATATTATGTGCATGTCAATTTATTTCTAGTATCAACAACATTTTCTGACAAGGAAACTTTCTTGATTAAAAGTTAAGATCATCTTTACCAAACAATCTACTATTATGTGTCACCACTTCCTTTAAAATTTGCTGAGAATTTTTGGATTTTTGTTTCCTTGTTTTCATTTCTTTCATTGGTTTGTCATGACCCAGATCTATCCCTACAGCTCAGGGTCTGGACATATAATTGAATCTCTAACTCTTACTGTACACGTAAACTATTAACTATCTTAATTCAAAGTTTTTAAAAAGAATCAAAAAAAGACTTCAGACGCTGAGCTCCTGTGGAAAAAGGAAGCATCAAGTGGCAAAGGTTTCCGTAAACCAAATGCAAAGGCAGCTTCAGAACAACCAGTTTTATACAATTCTTGGGGTGATAAGACGATCAACCTGCCCTTTTTACAAAGTTTCCATTCCGTTTTATTCCCTATTATACTCAAATTCTTTACCTCTTGATCACCCTTAAATCAAAATGTGTACAATATCCTTCGTTATTAAAAACGGTCCGTTCTTCTCTACAAGGTCATCTTATGTAACTTTACATGAGTTCAAAAGTTCACTAAAGCTAGAATTTTCCATGCACACAGCTCAGAGCCTATTCTTTTTCCTGTATTACCTCTTTGTGAGAGAAATCAATATTCTCTTTATAGTCAATACTTGATCTATTGATTACTGATTAAGAGAGTATTCATTCAAATTTGCCATCAGGTTGGCCACCAAATGGATGCGGAGCTTCACTTTGGGGTCCTTTTTTTATCTGATTTTTTCCCTAATTTTCTCCCCAATTCTGTCGTCTCCAGTTCCATCCACTAGTTAGGACTCCCCCAGTCAAATCATACTACCAACGCTAAGAAGGTGAAGGCTAGCACAGGCTTCCTCCGAGACCTGTGCTGGCTAGTGCCACCGCATCTTTTTGAACTGCTGCTCATGCAACATCACTGGACAGGTGAACACGGTCAGAGGAAAGCGCCAACCGCCAGTTCTGTTACGTGAGCTAACAGATGCCTGCGCTTGCCATCCTACCCACCCAGATAGCGAGGTCATTCGTGCTTTCTTCGACTCCCAGCCACTAATGGCTGTAGCATCACCAGCAATCGAACTTGCGATCTCCTGATGAGAGGGCTAACGCTTAGACAGTTGTGCCACGGGAGCCCGGGGGGTCTTTAAAATTTATGACCTCATTAAGTAGATTTTGATTAGCTGTTGCCTACAACACAGGTGGAAATAGTGTTAAAAAGACACCAGTGCGCTAAACACTGCCACAGTGAATTTCTGAATAGCGCATGAATAACGTGACATGAGACGACACATTCTCACGTTCTCACGTGTGATCACACCTTTTTAACGTGAGACGTGCAATAAATACATGCTTTTATTCACGTGACATTTATGCGATCCATACAGAACATGTAACAAGTTTAAAATGTCAATTTCAAACTCCAGTACAGTGCTGAGCTAACCTCGCTAGCTTGATGCTAATATACCATCATGATCACTCGAGGATCGCAGCAGATCGATTACAAACATCAGCACATGAGCATTCAAGCATCCCAGCAATAAAGATTTCTCACACTTCTATTTATTCACACACTTCCGTCACATTTGGATGTTTAACGCATTGTTTACGCTTCACCTGAACTTCTGTCCCTAAGCAAGGCATCATGGGCTACAGGAAGAAGATGGATTTAGTTTTTTATTCTTCTTCCTCAATATTATTATTAGCACTATTAATGTTAAGCTTTATATTCATTGCTTTGGCAACAGTAGCTAATTCCAATTCATGCCATTAAAGGCATCTGAATCCTTGACTGAGGCTCAGAGAGAGAGAAGGCTGTCTGTAGGAGGCTGAGGGAGCAGGTGCGTGGTGTGTGTAGCGCCAGGCAGTAAAGTCAGTGTTAAATGTGTGTGAAGCTGCAGGATTTATTGTGGCTTCATCCATTAGGCCTTCGCTCTGAAGATGGACTCCAGGGCCACTCAGAGAAAGGAGCTTTTGTAGCCCCTCCTGAAGCTGACTGCAAACAAAACGAGCCCTAAATACACTCCACACACTATAAACTCACTACATACTCACTGCATGCACACACAAACACTTTAGAATCGATGAACACCCATTAGAGATCATGCATAATATTAGCAGTGGAGGAGAACAAAGCTAGAGAAGTAGAACCGCTGGATATGTAGAGTTAAAGGAACACTCACTCTAGAGCTTTTCAACCTGCCACATCTGTAGCACGTAGTCACTTAACACGTACAACAGTCTTGATCTTCCCTGTATGAAAGAAATAATGACATCTAGAAAAGAATGACATCTTGTTGACTCCAAACTCGCCAATAATAGAAGCCACTGGGCAGGTGCTGAATTCTGCCAGCAAATAGTTAGGTAAAACATGTTACTGTACAACATTTTCATTCATTTTTCAATTAAAGTAAAATGTTTCAGGCTTTAGATCTGTAGATCTGTGAAAGATTTAGTCATTCTTTCTAAGAAAATATGCAGATTTACCCTGCGTTCACACTGGCAGTGACTTTTCGCCTCTTGTCGCCCAAATCACTGGTCGCTCATCGCCTGTGGGCGTTTCTGAACCTGAGCGGACCATTGGTTGCCATGGTTTCACTGACGCCAAGCACAAATCAGATACATTTGCACTAAAAATAAAAATCCTGGTGAGAAACCATTTGTGTGCTTAGTTTTATTTAATCCCCGTGTCTGTGCAGTCAATTTGTGAGGACAACAGTATGTGATCTTTGTGATTACTGTCTGATTGCGGCGAAAGCGCCGCCGCCATTATTCCAACTCTTGTAGGAACAATTATCTAGGTACCAATAAACGTACCGTTTCACAGTGGAGGAGATAAAGCGCGTACTACGCTGTTTAATGCTCAATTCCTATTGGTAATCACCACGTCTCTTCACTCCTTATTTGCATGAAGTTAAACTCCGCTCAACTTTGTTGTGTTGCTGACTCCGCCCACTTCGCATCGGCAACGTTTGCGCTGCCTCCTGTTGCTGGAAATCACCAGCTCTCCTCGAAAATGAATGACCTCCGGCCGCTTTGTCGCATCGTGTTGCTGAATGCAGGGTTAGCAAATTATTTAGGTCTTAGTAAAAGTGAATGTAACTTGGATTCCTTTTTAAGCCCTCTAACCAATCACAAAGCCTGTCCTATGAGCATCCTGACCAATCACAGAAGAATATTCTTGTGAGTGTTTTGATGGATAAAGGCATCCATGTACATAAATAAAAGTAATTTCAACCATGTCATATTCCTGATTAATAAATACATCTTTAGTGCATTTTAAGGTGTTTCACAATCACAATATGTAGCAATATAATCGCAATGCTACTGAAGTGAATGTATGGCTAATATCTTAATAACTGCAATAAACAATTCTTTTGCCAACTAATGTAGTTTGTTAACAGTCAGCTATGGTTTGAAGGCAACAAAATACTCAAATATCACTTCATAAAAAACATAATGGTTAAAAGAACTTAGCACATTAATAATTAATACAGAATGCAATTGATGCGCGTACATGGTTGCTCAGGCCGGTGGGGGGTGGGGGCGATGGGGGGGTGGGGGTGTGGTCGGGGGTGGATTTGAGAAGAAAGCTTTCAGGGACTGAGTGTTTTGTTCAGAAAGCACTACAGTGTGTGTGTGTGTGTGTATGCGTACACTCCCATTCAAAAAAAATGGGCCAAGCCCCAAAATACTAATGGTTTTTACTGATGGTTTTGGGCTGGTCAGAGTCCAGATTTAAACCCTATAGAGAATTTTTGGTCTCAGATTAAACACAAACGAGATTGGCAGTGTTTTTAACTGTAGCCATCAATGCTTAGTGGAACAATATTGACTCTTCTTTCCGTAAAAGACTGTCTGCAAGTTAATCCACAAGACATTTAAAGAAATCAAAGGGAAAAGCTCGTCCATACTAACTTGCTTCATCTATTAGTTTAGTTCTTGCTTATTTACTGACTAATGATTTGTTTTCAAGACCATTAAAAGCTTGACGTATCTCCATTATGGGCTTGGCCCATTTTTTTGCACAGGAGTGTATACTAAAGCAATAAGCCTATTGAGGCTGTGTGTTACTGTGATTTTATCATGGGAGAGGGTGTTGTTAGGCACGATGCAAAGCTTTTATAAATCGGTAGCCAACATAAAATAAGATAAAATATCCAATTTTTCAGAAAATCATTTGTCATTATTGTTGCCAAGCAACCATGGACCACTAAATGAGGAGAATGTTTGGTCACCCATCACTTATTGTGGTCATTTCAGGATTTTTTTGATCTTTTTGTCATGTAACAATGAACATTTGATAACACAGCACTGTTTAATGCACAAATATTCGCTTTATGAAGTACTTTTCGGTCACCAAATTACCACTGTGAGTCTTATTTAGCACCAGTCCAGCGGGGCCCCTCTTCTCGTGCTGAGGCTGAATCTCAAATGGCTCCCTGCTCCCTACATAATGCACTAGGCAGGAATTTAAATACTGGATCCTGCAGCCCAACGGTGCAAAATATAGCTAAGAAATAGTCATTTGGGACACAGCCACATCCATACTCAATAAATGATGCACTATTTGGCTGTAGATGTGAGAATGTCTAAACCTTAATTGTTAGCACACTATTTAGGGAGTAAGGAGCCGTTTAGGATACAGCCTTGGTTTGACGCTACTTCTGACTGAAACATGAACATGTAATCCATTCAAGTGACGTTTTTTAGAAATTTATACTGTCGTTTTACAGTTAATCACATCGTAACTTTACCGTTATACCGTAATCATACCATACTTTAATTCAAGCCTGTGATAATAATGGAGTTGTTTAAACTGTTTTATAAACTGATTCATGAGAGATTCTGAATTCTTTAGCATTGTGTAAATTTCTACATAGGTCTGATCTAAATGAGATCTCAGATGCCATATATTATCAGATATACACATACATATGTGTTTATATAGTGTACCGAATGTGGCTCAGCTAATCAGACTTTAAAAGTAGAACTATTCATTTTAAAAAAGCCTTTTAAGGAACAGCAAATAAGTTATTTTATTGCGTTTTTTGAATGTGCATTGAAATAGTAAATGTAATGAATCACAGTCACGCTATATATAAAAGCAAGACATTCAATTCATCTTGAATGATTAGCTTCATATTGATGCAAATTTAATTTCCAGGTTAAATATATATTATGAAGCCACACCTGTGGCCTCTACACACACACACACACACACACACACACACACACACACACACACGTGCACACGCGATCAGACAGCTCTTCATGGTCTTCCGTCTCACAGGCCTGACGCCCTTGAGTAGGTAAATGTGCTGATCTCTTTAATAGCTCAGGAGCAGCTCCTAGAGCAGGAACGTCAGTGAAATCAGCTGAAGTCATTTTCCACAGGATGAATAAACGCCTCTCTCCCTCTCTCTCCCCCTCTCTCTCTCTCTCCAGTCACCTTGGTTATGACGGGTGCTACATGGCGTTAGCGGTTTGTTGTCTGAAGTGCAGAGGTGGATGGGGTAAAAATAGCTTGTCTTGTGCGGTGTCATTCTGCATTAATTAGAGGTGGCATGAGTGTCTGTGCGTGTGTGCGTGTGTGTGTGGAGAGCCGGGGGTTTGGACCCCCAGCGCCGCCGCTGACAGCCCTGGCTGAAGCGCCACACACTGTCAAAGCACATTTCACAGCTGTCTCACATCCTCTCTCTCTCTCTCTCTTTCTCTCTCACACACACACAGATATGATGTTCACACAGGAAACCACAGATATAACATAATATTGAACTTACACATATAGTATCACTTTACTGTAGAGTAGCATTCATTAGGCTACAGGACACCTACAAAAGCTTTCCATGACTACTGACATGTACCTGTATAATCTTATTCAAACAGGCATCAGTTGTCTTAACATTTTCTAGGCTGAAACCGACCAAAGCTGCTAAATTCTCTCTGCCTTTTCATGATGAAACACATGAATAGTGAATTTAGTATTCGAATACTTGCACCGTAACCCATGACATCCCTACATGTTAGCAACAGCTTTGAGAAATCATGTGATTATTTTTTTCATGCTATGATTTGTAAAATTTCTGCATAATTCAGTAATCATCATGTACACATTCATACAGAGTGGCTTGATGCGAAGTGGTTCATTTGCAGAGAAACTTACTGACTCAGATTTCTTTACAGTGGTGGTGATAGGAACCAGGGGTCGTATTACAAAAACTTCTTAAGTCTGAAATCTTATCTGCTTAGTCACCATGACAACTTCAGTTAGGACTGAATTTAGGACAGGAGCTATTACAGAACAACAGTTCCTAAATTCGTAATCTTATCATGAACTCCAGATAAGAAAACAGTATTATAGAAACATCCTAACTACACTAAATTTCCTAAATACTGTCCTAACTTTAAGATAAACTCCAGGGGTGTCTTGTCTTCTGTTTTAACCGTCTGTTTCTATTGTTTTGTTTAGCGTCAGGCAGCACAGTTCATTATAACCAGCATAACAACGTTACATTTATCTACACTGAAAACTGTGCTTTGACTTAACCCAGACGCTGCAGACTCGATCTCCACCGTCCCCTCTTATTACCTTCAGGTGTTAATGTTGGTGAAAAGTCGTTAGATAAAATATTACAGTGATGGTGGTGAATAATGAGGAGACAGAGCTGAACATGTGTCTGTTTATTAGGAGCAATAACGTTAGCGTGCTCGGCTAAAGCGTTTGGGAAATTAATCTGAAATTAGAGAGTGACGACGCTCTGATAAACAAAGCACTGACACAATATTCCTAACTTTCAATTTTTCACGCTTTAGTTTTGTTTGACTTTTTTTTTTTAGTAACAGTAGCTGTCTGGCTAACTAACTTGATTACTTTGTTTACGTGTTTATGTGTCAGCTGTGCATGTATGGTCGGTTACTAGGTAACAGACATGACAGTTGATTGTTGAATTCGATCGAGTAAGTTAAGATCTCCTAACTTGAGATAGGATTCTGTAAGAAAAGGTAAGATTCTTAAATTATGATTAGATTTGCTTCTGTAATACGAATTTGTTAAAAATCTTAATGTGTCAGGTCTTAAGTTAAGACAAGAAGATAGGAAGTTCCAGGGTCATGATGTCTACAAATCAAGCCATTTTAGGAACTATCCAAAGCAAGCAGTGAACCTATATCTGCTTTCTGAGTTTTATATGTAATGTTGATGAAACTAAAACAAATAAGTGACAAAACCGACATGTTTTCTTTTGCCTCATAATGCCCTGCATGTACCTCTCCACTCTGAATGGATTTAAAAACTATGGGCCTCATTCACCAACCGTTCTTAAGAAGAATTTTCTTCTTAAAAACCAACTTAGGCAGTTTTTACAAAGATTCTGACATTCACCAATGTTTTCTTATTTGGGACTTCTTAGGTAAGACCAGAATCTACACACACTTAAGAGCACAAAGGTGTGAACAATTTTGCGATTTGAGAGCACGTCATGAATCTGACGTAGACTTTTTCTTACGACGTTTCTCAAGAACACATTTAAGAAAAAAAAAAAACAAAACAACCCCCAACTTATATCTACTAATATGGTTGCTATACAGAACTGGGCCACTGGAAGACCAGAAAAACTTTAACACTGAAACTGATGACCGCTGGGAGACCATAAAACTTATTATTGGTGAATGAGGCCCAATTTGTTTTAGGCCAAAATCTCAAATCTATCAGTGCCTCATGCATCAGGCTGCGCATTCATAACCATTTTGTCTAATAACTTTCTGTGAGGGAGCCTTTAGAGGCTTTAAACTCTTCAGACGTCTGGTTCCTATCACCACCACTGTAAACGATTCTGAGCAGAACGGAGCATTTCACATCACACCACTGTGAATGACTCTGTTTACATCATTACCATTTAATTATGCAGAAATTGCAGTGGAATTTAGATGGAAACTGTAGAAATGTAGCTGCTTTTTATTGGGTATTAGAAGTTGGTCACATTCAGTGCATTTTTCTGTAAGCTGTATTAGCAATAAGTACCATAGTGTAAGACCCACAAGCTCATCTGACCCAATCACACACACACTAACACACAAACACAGTCTTCACACCTCAGATACACACCTCCGTCTGACCTCACCTTCATCATCCTCACATCGATACACTCTCTGACACCCTTGAGACTGATGCACTCTGACCAGACCAGACAGCCGCCACACACACACACACAGACTCCTCTTTGGCTTCGGGGGTTGCTGCAGGGGGCCGCACAATGAACGGCAAGAACAAACATTAAACACATCGACAAATCCTCTAGGTAACACTTCAAGGTAATTACGTAATTGTTGCTAAATCACTGCAATCCTTGAGCGATTTTACATGGTAAATAACTTCCAAAAAACCTTAAAAAGCACAGAGAACAAAAAGGAAAAGCTTCCCCCCTCCCTCCCCCTCCCATCCTCTCCCTGAATAAACCCAAACGCATCTTCTCGGAGCAGATCAGAGTGCTGTTATTTTAGCTGTGTGATGGGGAGATAAGACTCATTAAGCTGATGTAACATCTCCTCCCAGATAGATTTTGTGCTTTGAGGGAGAAGAAAGGTGCTATTTATCTACTTAAGCCTCACGTCAGCATTCAGCACCTGCGCGTCTGCGTGTGTGTGGCTTTGTGCATGCTTGTTTTTGTACATTTTCCGGGCAAAAATATCTAGACCTTGAAGAAAAAACAGAGCGTATACTTACACGCGTGTAATACATATAGGCACTTACATGTATATAGTAAATGAGACATATTACATAAAAAGTACTGTGCAAAAGTCAGAGACCACCCTTCATTTATTTCATTTCCAGTCAAAACGGCCATTAAGTATGAGTTATTCATTTTTAGCATCTGGAAAAATTACACAGAAGCCTCAACGGCTGTGTTTACATGTAAAGATTTTTGCCAATCTGATTGAATACGTTCAGATTATAGCTTAAGACTGAGGTGTTCATATGCTCACTAAACTCAACAATCTGGTGGAAAATCTCTGTTTACGTGCGCACTACAAGTAAAGAGATCCAAAATTACACGCATGTGTAGAGAACCACTTAGTGTAGACGTTACCATGACAACGAGCATCACCTGAGTCCAGTCAGAGTGAGATGAGCAGCAGTGAGCAGTGCTTGTGTTTTCACTTACTTTAAAATGGTGTCAGACTCAGGAAAATGTACTTCACATGTCCTTATTAAAGAAGGCCGAGAGGAAGACGTCGTGTTCTGAGACACATGAGCTGGACGCCCGTCCCACCGCCATCTTTTAAAGATCAAAGCATAAACTTCATCTCCTCTGCAGACCAGTTTCTGCTCCGCCATGTTGAACATTATAAACTTTCTTAAACTTTTACTTAAACTTTCCGATTGGGAATGTAATCAGATACAGGTGTTTACATGGTTATTATTCTTCTATTTAATGGATTATTTACAGGATTACCCACCTC
The DNA here is from genome assembly GCF_904425465.1 of Colossoma macropomum. NCBI lineage: Eukaryota > Metazoa > Chordata > Actinopteri > Characiformes > Serrasalmidae > Colossoma > Colossoma macropomum. The sequence goes on from NW_023494810.1 coordinate 25,193,533, forward strand.
GTTCAATCAGATAGAAATTGTATTCCGAACGGCCTCAATCTGACTAGCCTATTCTGATTGAGCTGTAAATATGGATGTATTCTATTTCGATTGAGCTATTAGTCAAATTATTAACAGATTATTAGCCTGCATGTAAACGCGGCTAATGAGTAAATATAACAAACTTTGAAGTTCACTCTTTGCCTTTATTACAGCTTCCATTCTTTTCAGCTGACTTGCTTTCAGTTTTTCAAAGAAATCTGCTGGGATATTTTTCCACACCTCCAAAGTTCAGTCGTAGAAGTTGGATGCACATGCAGTGATGCTAAGGTCCGGACTCTGGGGTGGTCAGTCCGTTCTGAGAACATCAGCAGCTTCTTTGTTTGACTGGCAAATGTTCTTCGTCTATTTTGTTTTCTCAGCAAGGGCTTCTGGACAGCCACACATCCTTTCAGGCCCATAGCGCTGACCTGTCTTCTCACAGTGGAAGGATGGACAGAAACACCTGTGGATTTTTTCAGACTTAAAGCAAGAGTAGAGCTTGATTTTCTCCTCTCTCTCAAAAATAAAAGCTTGTCATGAAAACCAGCATATTTGCATATATCCACCTATTAAGCCTACAGCAGTTAAGCCCCGCCCACTCACATTCACGTTATAAGGAGTGCTTCAGTCTGGACTGATTTTGAATAAGGCACAATACAAGGTGGTCAATCAGAACAGAGGTCATTTACACACATCAGTCTTAAAGGCACAGTAACAAAAACAGCCTGTTTAAGTATGAGGGATAAAGAGAGATTGGAAAATATTAGATAATATGGGCCTTTTAACATCAAAAAGGGGTTATATATTTGATTACATATAATAATCTATGCTGGTGAGAATCAATTAACATAATAAATATTAAATCCAGCACAGCTGCATGGTAATGCTGACCTGAGGACATCTGCATTCAAAGTCTGAGTTAGAGAAACTGATAAACTGATCTCAGATCATTAAAAACTTCATTCCTAAGTTGCACTGATGAAACCATTCATGCAACTACTGACAAACTTAGCAATAACTGCTACACAGCACCAAAAGAGGTCAAACAAAGTAATTACGATTAAAGCTTTGCTGTGCTGAAATCCATATATACTAATATCTGCCAACCTTATTTGACCGCCTATATGATTGCATTCTATTTTTTTCATTATTTGCTACTGTCCTGGGTTTTCTCCTTTCCTGTGATAAATAAAAGATAATGAAAGCCCCTGAGCGAAATAAGGGAAGAATCTAATTCTAGCAATACTTCAAAGGGGTTTAACCAAGTTACAGGGGAAAGCGAAAAACATAGGCTGAATCGAAAAAGGAAGCGGGACTGGGGATGGGGGGTGGTGAGGGTTTTGGGGAGGAGGAAAAAAAAATCCGCAATAAATATCCAGCCAACCAGCCCCTTCGGCAAAACCTCATTTATTGAACAACAAAAAGGGCTGGCTTTCTATCCCGGGGACACGCTTTCCCCCTCCTCTGCCACCAGCTTTGGCTGGAAATTGCGCATTTCTTCTTGTTTTGAAGATATTGGAAATGATAATGATCTGATGAAATTCATTGGCTCTCCAGAGATGGAGAACCGTCTGCGTGACGTTGCATAGCTTTGCATGACGTTCTGTCAGCATGCAGCTGCTGGGTGGCAAACTGGAGATGGTTTCACATGTTGCTGATGGTCAGCAAGCTGGTCAGAGGAGTGAATAAGACTCATGTTGGTGTACGGAAGAACTGCTAAAAAAAACAGGTACCAATCAGATTGATATTGTGATAAATAAGGCCACAATATGCTTTTCTGAGTTTAACATGGAAATTGTGGAAATACTTCTAGAGCACAACTGCATAAACCGCATAGTAACCAATTGGACGTCAGGCCATTAGGATCATCAGAGCATTATGATGTCATTCTATTAATTATTTTCATCAACTGTTTTTCTTAAATAAACTATTTTACTCAGTTTTTCATAACCTTTATTCATACTGTAGTACTATTGGTGCATTCTGTCTGCCCAGAAAAACAAAATATGGTGAATAATATTGTGTATTGCAAACATATCTTCAAATATTGTGATATGTTCGCCCACTCTTGCTACTAATACATGACTAATAATGATAATTTATCAGCCTCTCAATTCAACACTTACTAAAGGTATTTTAATTAATTTTATTTGATTAACTAACACGGAGCACACATGACATTAATCTTCAAGTGGCCCATATGCCCAGACGGACAGATCTGAAGGGGAATACATTATATGATCCCCTTCCCTCCCTTGAAGACCACGGTGACAAGAGAAAAAAGCAATTAACTCCACGATTAGGACCGACCCAAAATACACCCAGGCTCCACAAATACACTTAACGGGAATAAAGCGCTCTCTGCAGCTTCAATTTCACGCGTGCAGTCAGACATGTCAGTTCTGACCCGACGAGACCACTGGCTATGTCTGATCCTCGCTAATTTGCCGTTCGGAAATAGATAACGCTCCATTTGCTGAGGCCGGAGTTAATTTTAGCTGTCAAAGGCAGGACGGAGAGGAGGCGGGGCTCCCCGGTAATCAGATAATGAACGCCACTCGGTGCTCGATTAATAGCCCTCAGTGCAAATCAGCGTCTCGTCACATCTACAGTCGTGTCTGGCCTGCTTGGCCAAGGGCAAGGTTCTAGAATGCTGAGATCACAGCTGAGGGAGTGTTGAGCATCTAAGGGCTGGTTTCTCATAAGATTAAGACTAAGCCTAGACTAGGATTTTTAATGGTGGATCACCACTGGAACTGAAAGACTAGGCTTAGTCCTCTCCAGGAAACCAGTCCAAAGAGTGTGAGTACTGCACTTGAAATTGAGCTATGTCAACTGAAGCACTTAAAGCTACACAATGTAAGCGTTTATTTTTAGCCATGTTTCTCCCCACAAGCCTTTCAATTTACATTACAGTAGCTTAATTCCGTAACAACTGTAGCAATTCTTATGTCACAGTGTTGCTGCTATCAAACTATACAAACAAAGAACAACTTGTCAATGGATATGAGTGACGGCTACTGCATGAGGCCTTCTCACAATGATGGAAGACTGACCAGCACATAAAGCAGTTGCAAACAAGCTTGAACACTGACATTAAGTCCCAAATCCCCTTTTCACCCCTTGCCCTCACCACTTAGCCCTCACCCCTCCATTTTGCACATTCATGCTTAAGGGTAGGATGTCACGATTTTTGTAGAAAAAGAGGGGAAGGTTGAAGTGTTAGAGCCCCATGGCCCTCCAGTCGGAGGTTTTTCAGAGGCAGAGGTTATGAGAAAAAAAAGAAAAACTGGCAAGATGGCTGCACAAGCAACCAAAGAAACCCACAAATGTGAGTATTTTGCCTGTTAAAAAATTACAACAACCACTGTCTTTGTTTAATGTCGTTTCAATGTATTATGGTATGTTTCTTTATAACAAGCTTAAAAAATTGCTAGTAGTTCACTATCATCTTGGTAGCTAGCTAGCTAAATTACCCGTTCCACCTTAAGTAGCGTAGCAGTTAGAGTCTGCTGCACCATTTAAAGTGGAACTGTAAAAAATTAAAACAAGAAGCTGGTGAATAGCTGACTTCAGCTTCATATCACCGAAGAATTAGAGGTGGGTGATAATAAATAATTATCGCACATGATGCCCTAAATGTAACTAAAGCCCAACTTCACCCTCCTCTACTGTCACTCCAGACCGGCAGGGTTGCCTACAGAGCAGCGCTAGTAGCCTGTTAATGAAGTGATGTTCTTTTTTATTTGAGGGTCCCATTTCATAGAGGAATATTTCTACCACTACCCCTTGTAACTCAGTTTCAAGGGGCAAGGGGACACTCGGAAACAAGGGGTAGGGGTAAAAATAAGAAATGGGATTGGGCCAAACAGATGCCCATCCAAGATCACATAAACTCCAGTTTGACATTACCAAGATCTCAAAGCCATGCTGATCCAGAACCAACACTTCTAGTACAAAATGTTGTGTGAACACACTACACTGCCCAAAGCCTCACCGAACAGCTGCAGCCTCTAATGTCCCTCAGCATTTAACAGATGCAGAGCCGTCCTATTCGAGCCAAGGTAATGACATATCTCATGACTGGCTGATTACTGTTAATAAACCTATCACCGGTTCTGTTCAAAAGCATATCACATGTCTATTCAGTAAAGAATTCATGATATTTGGATTATAGAACAATGCTTAAGCTCATCATTTGAACCATGCTGAATTGGTAGAGCCACACTCAAGGTTTCAAGGGTGGACTACCCCACCCTTCTTGACCAATAAATAAAAATAAATTTGTGGAATATCATGCAGGCAGACAGCCTCGATGCATATTTTATTACTCTGAAGATCTCATGCTCTGGCTGATAAGGGTTACTTTTTCTTTTCTCTGCTGTGGACCAAAACTAACCTGCCCCCTGCTAATGTGTGTTCTTCAGAATGATAGAGAATACACAAAACGGAAAATATTGCGGTTATATTGCTTCACATTGCAACTGCAATATGGCTTGGGGCATGTTACTTCTGGCCTGACCAAAATAATTAGCTTTTGTTGGATGTAGGAACATGTTGATACATCAGAACACTCACAGAAACACTCATCTGGAACTGTGATTTGTATATCGCAACGCTCTGTAATGACCAGTTGTCACGATAACATTTAAAGGGACACTCTGGCCGAAATGAAGAACTTAATTGTTGCTACATCTTGTTGTAAACATGTCTAATCATATCGCACTGGTGCTGTAGTAGCCTCCAGAGTGAGATTTTAGACATTAAAGACTAGGAAAACCGCCTTTTGATGATGTATCTCGAAGGTGGGAGGAACTTCAAAAAACTACAGCTGCTTTACAGCACAGACATTGGTTGAAAAATGAATGGGAAAGCTAGTAATTTACAACATGGCGTCTGTTAACAATAAAAGTCCTGCCCTTCAATAAAAAGAGCCATTTGTTTTTAAGCTCTGGAGATATGCGCACGCATAGAAGCCAAAACAACCTGGAAAAAAGTTTTTAAAGTAAGTTTTTGTGTGTTTTTTGAGCCAAATGCTACAAACTATTTATGCCAGTGGTTCTCAATCTGGTCCTCAGGGACCCCCAGACAGTCCACATTTTTACTCCAACCCAACTTGCCACATATAGGGATAAAGGAAAAATGTGGACCGCCTGTGGGCCCTGAGGACTGGGCTGGGAACCTCTGATTTATGCTGTTTTCGTCAGATTTCACCAGAGATGTTTCTAAAACATTAATGTGGCTTTCTGTTTTGGATTTATAGGTCAAGATGGCCACCGAATGGACAGACTTTCCTGCAAATACTGTTTATGGTGGATTTTTTGGGACGGGTTGTTATGATTGTTTTTTTTTTCGCTAGCTGGTGAATGTGGAACAAAGGCAGACGCTAATGTTGCTGCAAAACATTTATTGCAGCCATTTTACTGTAGTAAATGTATTTAAATTGTCATTACAGTGGAGAGAACAGATTACACAAATGACCCATATGACTCCTCAAGAGGTGGACAACAAGCTAAAAGCTAAAGTAAGCAAGGTAGCTGGTTTCTAGATACTTTACCAGCGTTTCGCTTCTTTTTCCTGGCTGAAAGGGTTAAAAGCTTTTCTCTGGTATCCAATCGGTGCTAAATAAAGATAGAACTGCTGTTTCCTTTGCAAATTTTTACAATTTTATTTGACGACTGAGTTACACAAATGCTAGCTTGGCTGTATTTATTAGTCTGTAGAAGAATGGCTAGTGGTCAGGATTGGTTGGCACCACAGGGATGCCCAATGGATATATGATATATTTGTGTAATGAATGTTGGGTATTGTAGTGAGAGAACATTGATGCATAAAAACATAAAAATCATATAAAATGAGGGATACAATTCTGTGCTACAGTACACTGCATAACATGTCAAATAACATTATTTGCCAATTTAGGCTGGAATGCCCCTTTATTTAGAGGCTTTATACCAATTAGATACACCAATTTAAACTTTAAAAACATTCCTCACATCTCATTTACAAACATGATTCCACTGCAAGGCTCTTTAGGGAACCCAAAGTGGTTCTTCTGTCACTCTGAAGAACCCTTTTAGGCACCTTTATTTTAAAGAGTGTATACGCCTTTGACGTTTCTGAGATGTCCAGCTGTTCAAGGAAAAACTCCATTCACCAGAGAGATTTCGCCATCAATTAATCATAGAGAGTTTATTGTCATTCCCGACAAGTCTTCACTCCCTCCTCTTAGCCTCTTTTTCCATCCCTCCAAGTTCTTGGCCCCCTCTCTCTTCTTTTTCTCCACTTAATCCTCCCCTCCTGTTCTCCAGTTCCTTCCGGTTAGCATTGCCACAGTGTCTGCTGCAAGCTGAAACGTACTCAAGGTCTCTCTCTCTATCTGTAACTCTCTCACTCGTTCAGCTCTGAGCGGTCCAGAGCCAGCGAATCCTTTAATTAGCCCAGACCTTCAGCGCCAGGCGACTTGGGCGCGAGGCGGGCGACGGCTGACCTGCACAGGTGGGCTCGGAGTCACCGTGTTAATTATAGCCGGGCTCCAAACAAAGAAAGATCATTAACCGCTACACGATTTCCCAACCCTCGCAAAAAAAAGGGCTTAGAGGCATTAGAGCCGGGCCGGGCCGGGCCTGGGACTCACGTGCCTTTCCCAGCACTCACAACACTAAAGACTTACTGTACACACATACACACAGAAAGAAAAAGTCCTTTGTGCGGCCTTCGGAGAATTACACCGAGGACGACTTTCCAGCTTAAAAAGGAGAATGGGGAAAAAAAAGCAGCCTAATTTCTTCAAGCTGATGGCTGTCAAATTCAGCGCTCGCGTGCTTTGAATGAGCGATGACTGATCACTGGCAGCGAGGCGGTATGGAAATATGCCAGAATCCAAATTGATGAATGATTTAAAGCAAGGACCATAAAACTTGCAGCGAGTTGAACAGTCTCTCTTAGATGTTCACTTCCTGACCAACCAGCAGGGGGAAAAAAAGAAACTGACGATTAAAGACTTTGCTTAAGAAAAAATGTTAAAAGTATAATGGTTATTACAATTCAGTATATTCTGCTGAGGGTCCGCTACACTATACGTGAATAAAAACTGGAGCAGCAAACGCATTAATGTTTCTTACCATGCAGAAACTTTCTCATTTGACTGCTACTATTATCACGCAGAGATACACTGAGTTGGCCACAGATACATTAAGGGACTGAAGTTTGGTTATGAATAGCGAAGCATTGAAATGAAAATTACAGGCCAAAATCGAAATTTAAGACATACCTGGGCAAAAAAACAAAAACTTTCAGATTTCTCTTTTTAATTTGATGTTTTTACATGCTGTTGAATAAACATACTAAACAAAAAAAAACATAAAATAATAAAGAAAATACAGTTTTATTACTAATTAAACCAGGTTTCAATAGGACAAAACTAAGCTGTTAATAATAAAAATACATACATAAACTTACTAAAATAATTACAGTATGTAGTAGGGTGGGCAATATGACAATATTTTTATCATATGATGATAAATTACATCACAATGTGTTTTTCTAAGCATATCGTGGATATCGTCTGTGCTTGAAAACTGACAGAGTGCATGTTTTATTAAATAGAGAGCATAACTGGTCCTGTTTGGATATCTGCAGTATATGAAACACTGAATAGAAGTACAAAAGTATTTGATCGTGTTTTAACCCTTAGAACCCAAAGCCAAGCAGGAAAACATGTACGTAATTTCTAGCCTTCAGAACAGTTTAAGCTGCAGACATGATCCACATATCAGACCATTCGGCAGACCCTGCCCAAACTAGCTAGTGATGTCATAGAGCTGTTATGTCAGCATCAGTGAGTAATACGGCTTGGAAAATCACCAAAATCAGCATTTTAGCACTCAGCATGAATCCAGGATGACAGGAAATCAATTTTAAAAATGGCCGCCTTATGCTAATTGTTTATTTTTACTCATAATAACCAACAGAATGAATCACCATCAAAATTCTTGCACTTTCAGCTCACAGACGCTCCAGACTAACAATTTCTGAAAAGGTATCTGAGGTGCCACTTGTTTTCAAGATCTCTGTAAGTTTTGAAGGCGCTAGGACAATTTTTGATCAAAAATTCATTTGCATTTATATGTCAAATAATGGAATATCTGAGCAGCCCAGGGTCTAATGAAAATACCAACATAAGACGTGTGACTGTCTCATGTAAATAATTTATAACTGCAATTCTAATTTTCAATGACCCAAAAAAATTCAATTAAATTAAATGTGTTAAATGAGGCACTGCTGGGCAATTCTGTCTGGTTCAACCCCAGACCTCATTAAAATGAAATATAGTGTGACATATCGTGCATCGTGAAAATGTCTTCAAGTATCGTGATATTGGATTTTTGCCATATTGCCTACCCCTAGTATGTGGACTACAGTATGTGCCATGAAATCCAACATTCTCACAGAGAACACTTGCTCATCCAAGGAAATGATTTCCATAATTTGTTTGTTTATTTATACTTTGCATGTTGGCTCTGCCATTTGATTATTTTTTGTCATTTGTCATTTCAACTGAGGCTACAGATAGTATTAGCATGCTTGCAGGGATTTTCCTTCCTGTTTCTGTGTTGCTCTGTTCTACGTGTTGAGTCGCATGTCATGTTTTCAAAAGAAAAGGTAAAGTCAGGATCAGAAAGTAATTTTGTTCCAACTGCCTAGAAATCTCTGCTGCTGGTTTGAACTAACTAGAGAAGCCAGAAAGTTGGAACAACATCTTGTTAAGGGTTTTTACTTTCTGGAATTTATCACCTCTGGTTTATTAAACCTGTAGTAGAGAACTTCTCGGTCATTGCATGTTGGTGTGACCACTTTTACAGCTTTTTCTGCTGAAGCTCAAACTGAACGTCTGCGCTGACCACTGCCGGTGAGTGAAGGAAAAAACTATTTTGAATCATTACTACTTCTTACTTTGTTTCATTATCATTCAAAGGATTTGTAAGGTATTAGATTTTGGCAGTTAACTGCAGTCCTATTTAATCTTTTGTTTTTCTTTTCAAGTCTAGCCGAAAACCAAACATGCATTTTTGGCCGAAAAGTCTTGGTGGCTAAAATTTCAGTGCACCTATTTCCTAACCCTGTTGCAAAAACCATTTAAAAGCACTCTATTTCTGCCTGCTTCTGACTTTACGTTGCTAAAACAGTATATACTAACAGAACCCTGAACTATATCATAGCATCTTTTGTATCCTAGCATTTGTGGTGATGGTTGCCTTCTATTGACATCCTTGCTCTGTGTTTGGGAGCGAGTCTGTCAGCCTTTCAAATAAATATTTGATCTGTCACATTTTTTTTCTTCATTTCTAGCATGTTTAGTGATAAAAGAACTCAATAAACATGTACATATGCAAATCTGAGGCTTTTTTCGTGAATGTTACAAAAATGCAACCATGGGCCTCAATTTTCACCACTTCTAAGCATTAATCACACAACGACGCCAGTTACTTTATAGTTTGATTGTAATCAAAGGGTCCAACCCCAGTCATGCAGACCCCCTGCCCTGCACATTTTCAACCATTCCCCACTGCAACACACCTGGTCCAGCTTATCAGGTTGTTAACAAGCTCTTTACGGTTTGGAACAGGTGTTCTGGAGCAGGGAAGTAAGAAACTGCATGGTTTGGTATGAGCTGTCCAATCATAATTATACTATATCAATTTATACAACACTTAACATGTTAAATTAATTTAGTCCTTATACAGTAATGTATATGCATCTTTTCACAACCTTTAAACCTTTAAAACCTAATTTACCCCAAATCCTCCCATTTATTTCATGTCATATACGGCATTTGGCAGACACTCTGATCCAGAGCGGCTTACAATTGAATCATTTTTACACAGGTAGGCGAGGGTAGTGTTAGGAGTCTTGTCCAAGGACACTTATTGGTATGGTGTAGGGTGCTTACCTAGGGGTGAACCCCACTCTACAGCGTAAAAGGTAGAAAAGCAAAATACATAAACACATGCTTTTTAACGCCAGTGGCTTCCTAAAAATAGTTTAACAGGGAACAAACGGAAATACATCAACAAAATCCATGCTTAGGTCTCTGAGGGCTGAAATGCCTCACCTGAATCATGACGGTTCCACCGAGCATCAAAACATGTCAAAATATTCAATGAGTGCATTTATATGCACTTATTAATCAGATAACTGCAGAAAATCTGATTTTGTCAGAAATCCGATCAAGGCGTTTGTATGCATTTAAATAATCACTTAATGGGGAAACTCCAGGTCTACACGAGTCAGGCAGTAATTGGATTTCTGCTTTGCAACCAGCCAATAAACTCACAGAAGAAGCCGGGACATGAGAACATCACGGCACTTTACCTGAAATTTCACGCCATTTTACCTGAAAATACGAACATGCATCATCTAGAAGATGAAGAATATTTAAATCCTTCATTTCGTCAAGCATGTAGCTCGTTTTAGCATTGCTCCAAAAGTGTTTTGCTGCCATCTCACCGCAACACTGCTTGCTTATTTCCAGTACTGTGGTCTGTTTTCGCACATGTGCAGACTGAGAAATCTGAAAGAAATCAGAGTAAGAGTTTACATGCGCTGAGAAATCTGATTACTGAGCTAAAATCCAGCTCTCTGAGATCAGATTGAGACCATTTGAATAATCAGATAACTGCAGGAATTGATTTTGATCAGATTATTGAGTGTATGTAAACACACTCAAGTGTTGGGTACTTAAGACAAAATACACTTCATAAATTATATTCGTCTGTGATCAAAAACCAAACCTAAGTTATAAAATCTGTTTATACTTGTCACAACTTGAACAGTGCCAGATACTTTGGAAACCTGGAAACTGGAAAGTCAGCTAATACATCAAACCCTGATGAAACATATGACAACACCTCAAATTCATCTCCCTCAAGGAAGCTGCAGCAAGAGATGCTACTATCTTCTTAACACCATCCTGGTCCAATACACACCACCAGCACGAACTGTTTACAACAAGGATGCATTAGCAGCTAACAGGCTAGCTTTCTGACTTTTTATTGGTAAGTTTTGCTTAATTTGTCAAATTAATTCTCTCTAATTAATTTAAACACATGAATGCAATGCTACAGCTAGCAAAACACCATAGTTACCTACACTGATTGTTTCCGTCCCTGAAACAGAGTTGATTTGAAACTGATGAGAACTAAGGTTGCCATACATGGTGATTCTGATTGCATGATATGCTAAAAATGGTTCATGGTCAAACGTATCCATTTTTAAAGGTTGCTCTGTGGGGTTTCCAATTGTGCATGCATGAAAAATGCCTTTCGGTGCCTATTAAATTTAGAAATTACATTTCTTTTGGTTTTTGCTGATTTGTGCCAAGACAAAATACATCTTTTTAGGTACAGCTATTTCAAATGGTGTCCAGCCCTAACTACAATATAACACAAATCAACCTAACCTTGACACTGATGAATCAACGGGCCAAGGGGTCAAATTCACAAGGCAATCTAATCAGTCAAAATGGCATGTAATATTTGATAGGTAGCAAACAGCACAATGCTCCAGGGTCACTGGCTGCAAACAGTAATTGCTTTTGTTCATCTGGTACCACTACTTCAAAACATAATCTCTGTCTATCTCACCCCTTTATGCAGTAACATACTTTCAGTTGTTTACCAAACAATGCGGCGCTCTTAATATCAGCGCCCGCCGTGTTTACAGTCTGACGTTTATCAGATTTCAGTCGCCTCATATCAGGCGGTGAAACTCAAGTGTAAAGCTTGGCCTTTGTGGAGGAGAGATAAGAGGTGCTTTCAGACTCGAATACTGGAGACGTGCTGTTCGTCCACCCAGACGTAGAGTAGTGCATCTACACATCAGAGCGCCAGCAGCACAGGAAAAGCTCAAGACAGTCCAGGCACTCTATGAACAAAGACAGTGAACACATTCTCCACCATCCCGTGAGTAAGAAGAGGGTGGTGTTTTTGTTTGGTTCATGGAGTCATAAGAAGCTCTTTCCTCTGGCTCAGACTTTTGAAGGATGGTATTTTTTTGAGGTACAGTCAGGTTAGAGACAGAATTTTGCTGGGCTACAGACAGGTATGCACACAGTTTTGTCAGCTACAGTCGACATCAGAATTTTGTTGCTCTACAGTCGGGTTCAGACAGACTTTTGTCATTCCCCAGTAGACTTTAGAATTTTGCTGGGCTTGAGTTGAGTTCAGATAGAATTCTGTCATGCTACAGTCGGGTTCAGGCAGAATTTTTTCATGTTACTATCGGGATCAGGTAGAATTCTGTCGTGTAACAGATGGGTTCAGGTAGAATTTTGTCTGGCTACAGTCGAGTTCAGGTCAAATTTAGCCGCACTACAGTCAAATTCAGGTAGAACTGTCACACTACAGATGGGGTTAAAGTAGAGTTCTGTTGTGCTGCAGATGGACTCAAGCAGAATTTTGCTGCGCTATAGTCAGGTTCAGTAGAAATTTATCACGCTAGCGTTGGGTTCAAGTAAAATTTTGGTGTGCTACAGTTGGGTTAGGCAGAATTTTGTTGTGCTACAGTCGAGTTAGGAAGAATTTAGTCGTGCTACAGTCGGGTTCAGGTAGAATTTAGTCATGCTACAGTTTGGTTCAGGTAGAATTTTATCAGGCTACAGCAGAGTTCAGGTAGAATTTAGTCGTGCTATAGTCAGGTTCAGGTACATTTTTGTCAGGCTAGAGTTGGGTTCAAGTAGAATTTTGTTAAGCAAATTTCATGATCAGACAGAATTCTGTCATGCTATAGTCAGGTTCAGGCAGATTTTTGTCGTGCTAGTTGGGTTAGGCAGAATTTTGTCACGATGCAATCAGATTCAGGTAGAATTCTGTTGTGCTACAGACGGGTTCAGGTAGAATTCTGTTGTGCTACAGACGGGTTCAGGTAGAATTCTGTTGTGCTACAGTCGGGTTCAGGTAGAATTTTGTCAGGCTAGTGTTGGGTTCAAGTAAAATTTTGGTGTGCTACAATTGGGTACAGGTAGGGTTTTCTCAAACTACAGTCAGGTTCAGGTAGAATTTTATAATGCTACAAATGGATTCAGGCAGAATTTTCTCGTACTATAGTCAGATTCAGGTAGAATTTTGTCATGCTACTGTCAGGTTCAGACAGCATTTTGATTGTTACAGTCTTTGTGAGGCTCGAATAGAGTTTGAAAAAAAAACTAACAAACTGGAGTCAGATTTTGACAGAATGTTGTCATGCTACAATTAGGTGAAAATTCAAAAATTAGTCCATCTGGGCAGAAGCTACAGTCAAGTTTGTATCAAATTCTCAGGCCAGATTTAAGCTCTACCTGGTGTATCTCCCCTCATTTCCCCAAACATTAAGAAACCTCACTGATGCTTTGCTGTCCGGGCCATCCACATGACCTCTGACCCTACATTTCTGTCTATAAATCAAAGGCAGTGGCCAGCAGCACCAGAGTCATCAAATAATGGATTGCGCCTCCTGCTTGGGAATGCGCGATCCATTAAAATTCAATTTAGCCAAACACTTTCTTGCTCAAAACAAGCAAAAGTGCCAGTCATCAGAATCAAGGGAGTGGGCCGGGGCTCAGAGAAACATGGGGATTGATGAGGGAAGAGATTAACACTTCATTTACAGTCCCTGCAGAAACAGCGCAGCCATAATGAGATAGATATAATGGGAAAAAAGGAAGGGTGAGAGAAAAAGAGAGACAATAAAAAAAGAGGTAATCCAAAAGAAAAAGGAGAGGAAAAAAGTGTATGCAACAGCAGAAAACTATGTAGTCTATAGTAAAACACTGCATTCTGAATAATGCCAATGACTGTGTGGAGGAGATGAGTGGACTGTGTGCAGTCATGCTGAGCTCTGTATGTTTGTAGTAACACCAAGATAGTTTCCATAGTTTCCAAATAAATCATGGTAGCTTATCAGATGATATTTAAGTTTGCATTATTTCAGAATTCCAAACTGCCTCTGGAAGCAACATCAGCACAAGAACTGTGCATCGGGAGCTTTTTGAGTTTCCATGACCGAGCTGCTGCACATAGGCCCTATAGGCCCTATATAGTCACTATACACAATGCCAAGCATCAGCGTGAGTGGTGTAAAGCCCACCACCGCTGGACTCTGGAGCAGAGGCAATGTGTCCACTGGAGTTATGAAGTTATGGAGCCTGTTCAGTATCTGGTAGTCTGATGGACAAATCTGAGTTTGCCACATGCTAGGAGAACACTACCTACCAGAACACAGAGTACTAACAGTAAAGTTTGGTAGAGGAGGGATAATCATCTGGGGCTGTTTTTCAGGGTTTGGCCTTAGCCTTTTAGTTCCTGTGAAAACTATTGTTAATGCTACAGCACGCAAAAATATTTTAGACAATTATATGCTTCCAACAGTTTGAGGAAGACCCTTTCCTGTTCCAGCATGTGTGGAGAAACTCCAGTGGCCGGCACAGCATCCTGACCTCAACTCCAACAGAGAAATTTGCAATTAAATGAAATGTTAATTGCAGGCCAGGCCTTCTCGTCCAGCATCAGTGCCTGACCACAGACAAATTCAAAAATCTTGTGGAAAGCCTTCTCAGAGGAGTGGAGGCTGTTACAGCTGCAAACTCCACAATAATGCCAATGGTTTTACAATGAGATGTGATTGATGCGATGGTCAGGTGTTCACATACGTACAGTGCATGTACTATATATTACAATATTGCTGCAATATGGTATTTTACCAATATTGTACAGCCTTATGTGACATCATGGTAGGTGTTTATGCGTATTCGGTAACACAAAGGCCTCCTTGTGTGTACAGAGCAGTACTGAGGCCTCTGGCATCAGTCAGCAAGTGTAGCCATATCATCCATTAGGGCCCAATCACATTGAAGTTCCACTCCATCTATCACCCCTAGACTTTCTACCCTCCTACAATTAGCAAAGTTCAGAACGCCAGGCTCCCTGCGGCGGGACGCCACCCGTCTCCCTGCCCCGGCATCCGGCTGATAAATGCACTGTTCTCTCCGCCCATTGATTTCTCTTCACACTCGGCCCCTTTTCTTTGATTTGCTAAGTACTGGTGGACTGGGCCCATGCTGACTGAAGTGTTACACAAATTTAGCCCTCCCTCCTCCCCTCCAACTCACTCCTTCCACTCCTTTTCGGTGCCTAGTCCTGGCTTTCTGCCCCCACACGGCCTGCCTACCCACTCTGCTGCTGATCATTTTTCACTGAACAAACACGGGAGTGTAGGGAGACCAGCAAGGCCAGTGCAAACATCAGCTAGTGAACCACTCAGTAACCTATAGGCGGCTGGGCAATGAAATAACCAAAACATCCTCTAAAGCTGGAGAATGTCAATAATAATAGAAATACAGAAACAGGGATCTGGACAGAGATTTCTAACTGCAGTCAAGCTCACTTGTCAGTCTGCTGGTGTTCTATGCTAACAAAACCAGTTCCTTTGTAAAACACAAGAGACCTTTTAAAATGTCTCATTTATATCAAACTGCTTCCCTTTTCTTGCATAATTTGTATCTCAACAGTCAAGATATGTTACTAATGCATATCTAATGCTACATTTGTTCTGAAAGCTTTTAAAATGTAACTATTGATTGCAGATCTCAATTTCAGCCTTTTTGATTTTTGCTAAGACGGCTAGTTCTGCTACAGTTTCACTGTGAAATTGATTACGTCCACCATTGCATTGAGTATCAAAAACACTTGACAGCACTAAAATCCCTTCTCTAATTTGGCATTTCCACATAAACATCCCTCAAATATTCCCAGCCGGCTTAAAAAGCTAACAGATAGCCAGCAGTTTGACTCTGTTACTTGATATGATGTGTTCATGTGTTATCAAGAGATAACAAGTTGAGATAAACTTACTTATTTATTGATATTTTACCATTTTACAGTCATACCAATAAAATGAATCTAATCTCATCTATTTGAGCCCATAATGCTACATGCTAATGATGAAAGAAAGCTATGCAGGCCTAGTTTATATAATGCTAGCACCTTTCACTCACTATTAGCCATGTTAGCATTTCTGAGTGAAACATTTCTCCAAATTTGTGGAGCTGGACCAAAGCAGTGGGGGGTTAAGAGGAGGCAGAGTCTCCCGAAAGCGAGCCAACCCACAAAACATGCATCATTACACCAGCCCGCATGATCTTAGCCTCCGACACACACTCACTTGCTCACACACTCTCCTCAAAGACCCGCAAACACTAATCAATTCCTGTGGTTTCTTTGATCTGGCTTAGCCGCTCGTGGAAGATGCTGGCACGTAACGCAACCGGCTGAGAAACAGAGCCAGAAAAGCGTGAGGGCGAAAGGAACGCTCGTCTGCCTCGGCCGTTTGCTGTAGCGCTGGCTAAGCGTTCTTAGGAAGATGGGGCTTTTCTTAAAATATACGTGCGTATGTGTGTGTGAGCGAGTGTGTCACAGTTCCACAGAAGCAGAGGAAAGTTTGGCACTAATGCATTTGGCATGCTTTAAGGATCTCACATGAGACTAAGAGCTGCAGGAGGAACATGGAAACACAATGAGGTGAAAGAAAAGAGAAGAAATAAGAGAAGAAATGAGCAACAGAGGAGCAAAACTTTGTATCTTACAATTTTACAGGACAAGGAAAAACGTTCTTAATGTTTAACGGAAGTTAATGCAGTAATTATTTATCCCGGTTAATTTTGGACCATTTCTATTGGTCCATTCATCATGAAATTTTCAAACAATATAAAGGGCAGTTGATATTTTCACATGATGTGAAAAAAAAGGAGATACAAGGTTGTGTCCCAACAGCAGTTATATCTATATATTACTACGCATACATATGTATATATTATTTACATATTTGTACATATTTGTTTATTTTTACTTCATCCAGTTGCAATTTTGCTGTGCTTTGCTCAACTTCTTATTTTTTTATTCTTTAATATTCCCAGATTTTGTTAACCAAGCTTTGATACTTGATTTAGCAGGCTAAAGTCCCTTGTGTGAGTATCGCTGAAAAAGAGGAAACATACACTGGCAGGATCTCAAGAGTATCACTTCAAAGACTTCACATGATTCAAATATCCATGTTTAAGCAAAGCTGTCCTAAGTAGTGTTACACCCTGTGTGGAAACTGAAAACCACTGCTGGCTTGGTGCTGACAAAACGCTGAAATTCCCATACAAGGGATAGCAGAAATTAGCATTATCATTAAGGTTGGTACTCAGGCTACTTGGAAAGTGAAGCGTCCTTCATTAGACACTGCTATGTCATAACACGCATGGCCATAAGCAGTTCATAAAATTACCTACTCAAAGTAGCACTGAAGATTTCTCAAAATGGCATTAAAAATTAAAACGAATTTGCTGACACCTGCAGATGATAATGCAGATTTTAAACTGTCCTACAGGTCTTTTCAAAATACTTTCAAAGGCGGCCTTTTAAATTTAATGCTATTGTTCAGTTGAAGCTATACTAAGTATGTTTTGGGGACCTCTCTGGTGGAAATATGTAATTGCACACAATGGTCAGAAGAACATTTTGTAATGTTGTTTTTGCTTTAAACCCTTTTCCCGAGCAGATAAATCTGATGATTGCAAGCACTCTGAAACAGAATTCAAAGAGAATCCTGAAGAATCGTTTTCTCTTTTCCGTATCTTATACTAATGATCAAATCTCATTCTCTGCTGTTATTGTTTGCTATTCGGTGTCTACCAGAGGAGGATGGGTTCCCCTTTTGAGTCTTTGTTCCTCTCAAGGTTTCTTCCTCTTGGTCTTAAGGAGTTTTCCTTGCCGCTATCACCACTGGCGACGCTCATGGGGTCTCGGACCCGGATTTTTTTCTGTAAAGCTGCTTTGTGACAATACCTGTTGTAAAAATCGCTATATAAATAAACTCTGACTCACTGGGAACGTGAGTGAATTATCTCCTCTTGTCATCATATCTTCATCACTATAATGTTGATTTTTCATTTGTGGCCTAAACATCGAGCTGAAACTTCTTTTTGAACCTGTGTGTGTGACATTAATACATAAAGACATATGACATAGTCTGAAAAACTCCTAAGAAACCCGACTCTATTTCAGGCTTTACAGCATGACTTGCAGCAGCGCACACATACCATATTTTACAGGTTTTTATTCTGATGCTACAAAATCTTACGTAGTGCAGCTTTAAGCCCATTTGTATTGTTTACAAAAACACTTAATTAATTAAATCACCAAAATAGTCACAGCCCTAAACTGAACTGACTTCAACTGAGAGAGAGCTAGATAGACAGAGAGAGAGAAAATGAGAGGGGGGAGAGCGGGAGAGAATGACAGAGTGAGAAAGTGTATATATGTGTGTGTGTGGTGATCCAGGCTCCAGACGGACTTTTGAGTGTCAGGTGAAAAGCGTGGCGGGCCTTTAGCGTTGTCAGTCAGCGCGGCTCACAGAGATGTGCCACACTGGCGCGGGGGCGGCCGTCAACCGGACAGGCCGAGACGCTGCCAGGACCCCAAATGCCACATCCATAATCTGCCTGCCGATTCCTATCAAATTTACGCCAGCCGAGCCTGACAGCTCCTCTCCAGGCCTCTGCCTGGAACACAGCAGCTCTGAGCCGCCCTATGAATTATAGAGCTCAGAGATAATGTTCTTGTCACTTCCTGGGTCTTTCCTCTCTGAAGGGGGACTGAAGAAGGGGTGAACTCTCCTAACCTCCATGCGCTCCTCCATCAGCTTTGAAGTCCCTTTGTCTTGTCACAGGATGTGCTTAAGATCATTTAAAAAGACTTAAAAGGCTCCTTTCTTTGGGTTGCTTTAAGTCAGGACGGATTCTTTTACTTTCGAAGAAATTCTCCGGTCAAGCACTCTTTGCTTAAAAAAAGCTGTGAAAATAGTGTTGCGATTTTTTCACAGCACCAAATTATACGAATATTTCAGAGCAATAGCTTACGTAATCAAGCTATCAAGCTAAATGCTAGTCAGTAGAAGCAAACAGTCATTTACTCTGCACGCAATGAGCCTTTTGGAGCAAGACTGAAAAATGCGTGTGAAATTGAGTGCATCAAGCCTTGAAAAGGGTATTTGAGAGTTCTGTTCAAAGTTACTAAGCTATTGTATATCACTTTTTTGGGGTTTCTTTTTGTTGCAGAGTCACTTCCCCTGTCATAACTCATAAGAACAGCAGCCCTGCATGTCAGTCAAACAACTTACTCCTGTCAGAGTAGGTGGCTCTTGGCCATGTTGAATGATGGAAGCTACCAGACTCTCTGGTGATAGCAAAGCACTACCATGCCATGGATTAAACTGAGCTCATGTGAGATTCACATAAGAAACACAGAACAAATAACTGCTAACATCTCATAACAGGCAAAACCAAATCCGCTTACAAATATGTCAAATATGTGGTTATGTAATGAGACTCCTGGCCGTCCCAACTCTACACAGTGGCATGCACAGACTTTGGCCAGGTCAGGGGCTGAGGTTGCATTTTGTGGGCGTACTTCTGGAAGAGTTCACATCAGGATTTTTTCCACCTTAAATGGTGCAGGAGCTGTACAGGTGCCAGAATGTAACAGCTGCACCATTTAAGGTGGAATGGAAAATTTGTCTAAGAAGCTGACGAATAGGAAGCTACAGCCAACTTCAGGTGCTTTCTCTCCTTTTTTATTTCTTAGCATGCTGTGAAAACGTATACAGGACAATGACGTTCTCCCAAAGCTGACCTGTGCATAAACACTGATAGCAGCTGATGACAGCAGTGAGCTCGCCAGGAAAGCTTTAGCCAAATCTGGGTACAACATTAACATAAAATGCCATGAAGCGTCGTCGGTTTTCAATAAACCAAGATTCAATAGACCTAGATTGTCAAAGACTGTCGTCTTGATATCAGCTTCTATGATGTGGATGTTTTGTTTTAAATGACATACATTTATTGGCCAATAAAAGCAACATACCTTACAGTTTTGCTAACTGAAAGGACAACATTAGATAACACTGCTGCCCTGAAATCGGCCTAGACGCTGCTGCATTTTGTAAACTAAAAGCTGAGAAACAGCGGCACAGAGTGATCAGTCTGCTGTTTTAAAGCCATTTTATAAAATTACGGATGCAACCAAACTGTGCCTGCCGTCCAAGGACAGCTCAAAGTTTTAAACAGGTTGCATACGGCAGCATGTCAAGCATTTAGAACTCAATCAATTTTGAGACAAAAGGGGCAGGGGATCAAGCCCAATATCCTGAATGCTATTAAGTCCTATAATTCCAGCAGTACATATAAGCATGTCTTATAAAAAAGGTCAGTGAACTTTCAGGAGAAAGTGGATATTCTTATTACACTTACTTACTACACTTCATTTATGTCATAAATGCATCAAAATGTGGCACAACAGTGTAAGTGATGCTGGAAGATTGTGAACTTGATCCAGGTGTGGCCTGAATTGTAATTCAGCTCCAAGGGGAAAGGTGACACTCAAAAACAAGGGGTAGGGGTATAAATAAGAAATGGGATTGGGCCTAAGTGTGTAGGACTTCAGTTTAACGGCTCTTTATTTGCATGAATGTTACACGTTACATGACTGCTAATGAAATAAACAATAAATATGATTATTAGTCATCATTAATTTTTTAAAAATAATAAGTCGATGCTTTGCCTCACTGGTTCTCTCTCTTTTACTCTCTATGAAGTTTCTGAAATGCAGATGAATTAAACATCTTGTGTCCAATGCATGAAAAATTAGCACAGCCTTCAAAGCATGACAGAAAGGTATGGCGTATGCATGTGTTTGTATAAGTTTGTGCGCCTCTGTCTCAGTGTCTGTGTGTGTGTGTGTGCATACGAGTGCCCATCAGTCTTTTCATGTGCATTAACTTGTTTGACAGATAGAAAGAGGCTGGAAAAAAATGGATGCATGTGAATGAGCTGGAAAGGAAAATGTAAAACGGACAGATTGATGGATGCAGGAGGGGAGGAGGCCCTCAGGTGCGGCTGACAGAGTGAGAGTGGGAAGGAGAGAGAGAAGGAGAAAGAGGAAGAAAGAAGCAGGATTTTCATTTGGACGTTTTGTAAATTTTAAACAAATTTCCCAAAAGTCAGTAAAAGAAAATGCAAATTAATCAGTGTTTTCATCAACTACCGTTTAGTGCGAATTTCTGAAGATGCAATTTGAGCCCCTATTATCTCTTGGCAGGGAAGTTTTAACCACTCTTAGTCAACTGTGCATTCCTGTAGCCCTAACAGTTCAGAGACGCCAGGTGGAGCAGACAGCCAGGTGTCCAATTAATGAGGGCTGAATTCGCTGTCACACCTGACCGTCGCCCACCGAACTCCTGCAAACGGCACTGAAGCAAACAGTTCTGAGAGGACGTAGTACCAAACACGTGACTTTTGCTCCCACCACGTCAACCCTTATTCAAAAAATCTGTTTCCATTACATTTTTTTGCATTTTTCTTTAATTGAAAAACCTCATCAAAAAAACTTTTTCTGCAATATTTAGACTTTTTTTATTTCTGGCTTTTCCATCCAGTTTTTTTTTCCAAGTTTCCTAAATGGAAAGTAGCCTAACTTATGTAATCATTGCCCGTTTTGTGAAGAGAAAAAAAAATCTTTTTGCGTTATAAAATATTCTGCCCATTTGTTTATTTTTGTCACGATGCAAACAACACAGAAAAAATTCAGAAAAAATGTTGCACCTGATGTGTATAGATTTGATGTGAAAAATTTGCACCTGAATAATTCGCATTTTAACATTGTTTATTTGCATTAGATGTGTAAATAAATAAAACAAACAAATACTAAAATAAAATAACCAAATCAAATAATCAATAACACAGTCACATTTTCACTGCCTGAAAAAACTTCTTAGTATATCATCATACACGTGTGCTAAGAAATTTATTTCATGTCATCTGAATAAATCGTACAACAAATTGTGCTCTGTGTGTAGCGGTCTTAATGGCCTTAATACAGAAAGAAAATGAGATAGACGGAAAAGACAACGAGAGAGAGAGAGAGAGAGAGAGAGAGAGAGAGGGAGAGAGAGAGAGAGAGAGAGAGAGATGAAAAGAGGGACAGATTAAAAGACAGCGAGAGAGAGAGAGAGAGAGAGAGGGAGAGAGAGAGAGAGATGAAAAGAGGGACAGATTAAAAGACAGCGAGAGAGTTGGTCAGGCCTGTAGAGGGGAGATGGAAGTGTGTGTGTGTGTTCTGACCTCTAGCTGACCCTCAGGCCTCTCGCTGTCAGGGTCTGCTAAATGAACTCCTCTCTGTGGCCCAACACCCTGCACACAACACTCCATTTAACCAGCCACAGAGGGAGGAGAGGGGACGAGAGGAGAGAGAGGAGCGGACACTTTCATTAAGGGGGCTCCTGGACTGCTCACACACACACACACACACACAAGCATGCACGCACACACACACACATGCACACACACACACACACGAATGCAGAGAGGTGCTGCCTGGCCCACCTAGCACAGCGCTCCCATCAGCAGCAAGCCGTTCATTAATTTTCTGCCTGCCGCTTTAGTGCTGATGACAGTGGCAGAGACTGGAGGAGCCCACACACACACACACACACACACACACACACACACACACACACACACACACCATGTACACTCTCACACACATACCTTCAGTTAAGCATGAAAGCAATTTAGGGGGATGAGCACAGGGCACACGTCACACTCTACCTGCTGAGGCTAAATACATTAGCGGGAGTGTGTGTCAAGCTGTGAGCAACACGAGAGAAAAGAGTGCTTACAAGAGAGAGAAACAAAGATACTGCATATATATAGAGTAGCCTCAGATACCAAGAACAGAATGAAAGAAAAGCAGTGTAGAGGGGAAGGGATAGCATGGCTAGCTTTCACCAGCTAGCCTTTTCAGCTAATTAGCATTTCTACAAAAACCTGCGTATTTTCAAAAGAGTACTCTTAGCATGGCTAAGAAACAAAAGAGCTCTAATGCTGCGTCCGACTTAACTCTATAAGTACTAAGTCTATAAATACATCATCAAATATCAGTTTGAAATATCAGTTAAATCTAAATATCTGTCCGATATCGCTAATGTTTTTTTTCACATCCCTAGTTTTCATATAGCCTACCAAGCCTTCAGAGCTAATTAGCATTTTTCCAAAGGCGTAGACATTGTCAAAATAGTACTTCAACCCGACAAATTTCAGCTTAAACCACTCAGAAGAGCTAATATTTTAATATTAATAAAAAAATCTTGGTATTTCATTACAACATGAGAGAGAGATGAAGATATATAGACAGAATAGCCACAAAAAATAAAAGAAAAGCAGTGAAAAGGCACTGGGATGTTGAGAGTGGGTGTTGTAAATGCTAATGCTGTATTTGACTTCCTGTAGGGAAGAAAGACATATGTACATATATTTGCTCATATTAAAAACATATCTGCAATATATGTGGTGATTTAAAATATATGTGCTAGATATATTTAGTGTCATTTTTCAATATTTAAAATTATACTAATGTATGCACATATGATAATATACTGGAATATATTTGCATACATGTAAAATCTATGTAAATATATTACAAACTTGACACAAAAATATATTCAAACATATTTCCTTTGCATATTACTTGGAAGTGGGACATTGGAGCTCGGAATTATGACATTTTCACACTGGGACCTGAGTGTGTTCAAGCTACAAAGCTGGAAAAAACACAGATGCCTCCATGATAGCCAGTATGGTTAGCAAAAAGTTAGTCAGCTAACATTAGTGACATGAGTGATAACTTTAAGGTTTATGACATGTCTACCTTTTCAAACAGCAAACTTTATGATTAATTTACAGATTTAACCAAAATATATTGACCAATCTAAAGCAAACACTACTAGAATCTCGTTTAAAGGTAGAAAAGTGGTACATGATTACTTTATTACTGTGTGAGCAGCCTTGTTCATATAACATCTGATGCTGAACTCAGATGAGAACACCCTTCCAACTTTCCGAGAAGGAAATCCCAGTTTAGGGGGGTGTTGTCTTTGGTTTTCCTAGTCAGACAGTAACTTCCAATCTATGAACTTTAGTCAAACAAGGCAAAATTCCTCAAGAGTTTGTCTGATCATTACTATGCGCATGTCACACTATCTGCTTAGTACAGATGCTAAATACGTGGGTATGCATCAGGGTTGCCAGACTGGTTCTATAGTTTTTAGCTCACAAAATCTTTAAAAAGAAACATCCCCACCAGAAATTACTAAAGGATCAAAAACAGTTGAACGAAATGAAAGAAAAGCAGTGAAAGGAGAATTGGAATAGCATGGCTAGGTTTTCACCAGCTGGCCTTTTTCAAATTAGCGAAACAGAAATCCTCCTTTCAGATATGTTCAAGCCCAAGGTCGATTTCAGCATGAGCTTTCACACGCTCAATAGTGAGATCTGATGGAAAAAAAAAAAAAAAAATCACCTCACAAAAGTGTTTTTCTTTAAAAGCGTGAATGGAAACCTTTTCCCTCCAGAGAAGCTACAGCCTTGTTAAAGGCTTGCTAGCCTCACACAGTGAGAGTCATCAGCTTAAGTTGCGTCCTCAAGTACAAACATCTCAGTGTATTGCCCTTGTTTTCTCTCTCTTTCTATTTTGCTCTTTCTCTCTCTTGCTACTTCCATCCACTTCAAGGATGAGCACATAAAAAAAAAAGAAAAGCCAAATGCTTGCCGGTAGATTAGCGCCGTAGCCTTGACGGGGCACGGCTAATTAGCAATGCTGATGATGGCCTTAATTAAGCTCGGCTCTGTTTTCTGAAAGGCTTGGCTGAGGAGGATAAAGCCTCAGAGCAACACACACAAGCACCCAGAGCCCGTTAACACACTCCAACCACGACTCAACACACACTCAGATCAGCATGATTCCAGATGCCACTGTTTCTGACTGCATGGTTAAAATGATTTCACTGCTATCCTGAATTACCATTATGAAGACATCAATCTGCAACCTATTGGCTATTCAGGAGGTGAAATCGGCAAGATTTAAGGGAGGAAACAGAAAAGACATCAATGGATGGGATGATTTACTGTAAACATTGATTAAAGACTAGTTCGCTTCAAACAGTGAAAGAACTAAATAAAACTGAACTACTATCAAACATGCTATCGTAAGTATGCCCTGTGTATAACATACTGACACTCAGCAAGGCTACAGGCCTGCTTCACAGTGATGAAGGCAACCACGTGACTTGTGGACCAGTCACAGTCAGAGGGAGGTCTCAGAACAAACAACAATGTGATTAGGACCAATCACAGTCAGGGTAAGGTCTAAGGACAATAAATACAGTGATTAGGACCAATCACAGTCAGGGGGAGGTCTCAGAACAAACAATGAGGTGATTAGCACGAATCACAATCGGGGGAGGTCTCAGAACAAACAATGAGGTGATGAGGACGGACCACAGTCAAGGGGAGGTCTCAGAACAAACAACGATGTGGTGAGGACAAATAACAGTCAGTGGGAGTTCTCATAACAATCGACACAGTGATTAGGACCAATCTCAGTCAGGGGGCGGTCTCAGAACAAACACAGAGGTGATTAGGACCAATCACATTTAGGCGGAGGTCTCGGGAATAAACAGTATGGTGATTAGGACCAATCACAGTCAGAGAGAGGTTTCAGAACAAACAACGAGGTAATGAGGACCAATCGCAGTCAGGGGGAGGTCTCAGAACAAACAATGAGGTGATTAGTACCAAATCACAGTCAGGGTAATAAACAGTATGGTGATTGGGGCCAATCACAGTCAGGGGAGGTCTAAGAACATACAATACAGTGATTAGGACCAATCACAGTCAGGGGGACGTCTCAGAATGAATAGTATGATGTTGCTGACAACCGTTGACAGGTTGGACAAGCTTTACAGAACACTGGAAAAAATCCCATTCATAAGTTGAGTTCAATCCCCTGTGATGCTCCAGCCATCCATCTCTGGGATTCCAAGATAGCATAACTGGCCTTGCTCTGTCTGGGTGGGGAGGTTGGTAAAAGAATTGGCAGTTAGTGCTCTCCTCCAAGCGTGTTGAGCTGTCCAAAGATGTTGCATTAGGTGCAGTTTGAAAAGATGCAGGGACATTTCCCACGTCTTGGAGGAAGTACATACCAGCCTTCATCCTCCCAGCTTGGCAGCATCGTGTGATTGGGGTAGGCCTAAACAGTGGGTGGAACTGGGAACGGCTAAATTGGGAAAGGCTGCAGTGTTAGGACAGACTGGATGCAGCTTTGCTGTGTACGAGTACTCTGAAATTGTGTGCTACAATTTCTCATTACAGTGAATGGGAGTCTTGGCAATGTTTTCTAAAGTCTGTCCAATCTCAAAACAGTAGCTATGTAATTCCATTTATGTCCAGAACACGGAGAGGTCAATTATTGCCCTGGATGGAAGGTCATCTCATAGATTTTTTCGGGAAAGCAGCGCAAAATCGTTGCCGTGTTTGACCATCCCGATATACTCCACTCTGCTGAGTTCTTGAATGTTCTGGTCTGCGGTTCCAGACAATTCAATAACAATTTGTGCATATGGGCATCATCAGCCGCTGATGAGCAAAACGATTTCTAAGCCATTGTCTTTGTTTTCCAGTTGAGTGTGGTATCACCTATTCTCATGGTGTCACCATTCCCCGATGTGACCTGTTTCAGTGCAGTGTGACTAATAGCCCTAATCAGATGGCAGCAGAGGAGGCCCACTAGGTGCTAAACGCTGTGAATAATTTAGTGAGGTGGCAGTTTAATGAGGAGTCGGAGACGCTTCCACAAGGAGGCCTGGGACACACACATACTTGGAAGGTGACCACTTTCTCACATTTACAGGCGAACACACACACTTCTCAGTTACTGTCTCTTTTTACTGCCCACCTTTCTAACAGCCTCACACATTTACATACACAGGTTTATTTTTATACACGTTCAGGATGTGGGGTCGTTTGTATCCAGCAGTGTGTGTTATACAGCTGTGTGCAAAAGTTTGGGCACCCCTGGTCAACATTTTTGTTGATTTTTTAAGTGAAAGTAAGTTAACACATCCTCTACATAGAACACACTTCTGCACATTACTGCTTATTTGCTGAATTTAACATATTTATATTAACATATATATGTTTTCTAATGTTAAATTCAGCAAATAAATAGGAATAGGAAATAGGAACATGCAGAAAAATGCCATATTTAAGTGTGTCATCTGTAGAGGACGTGTCAACTTATTTGCACTTAGAAAATCAACCAACATGTCGTTTGACCAGTTTCACTGATGGTCTCAGACATTTTTGACCCCACTGTATATGTAAGAGCATATAATTTAGTCTAACCCTAAATGTAACCCTAATCTGGACCTCAAAAACAAAAGACCTGTAAATATCTAAACACACCCCCCCCCCACACACACACACACAAATAACTAAATAACTAATAAAGTGATATGAGACACCAAACACACCATTAAGTACTTAGGCAAGGACAATAATCATTTCCCTCCTGACGCGCACACACACACACACACACACACACACACACACACACACACACAGTGTACTCGACCTTGAAAGAGCGTTTCTCATCCCCCCAGACTCTTAAGTGGGGGGTCATCCTTGCCCTTTTCTCACAGGGAGATGGAGTATGTGGTTGTCTGATGGATGGCGGTGGTGCTAGTGTGCATGCGGAGGGGTGTATGTGTGTGTGTGCATGTGTGTGTGTGCGTGTGTGTGTGTGTGCGTGTGTGTGTGTGTGTGTGTGTGTGTGCGTGCTCACGGCAGCACACGCACTGCCTCCGCAATTTCATTAAAGCAAGCAGAATCGCACCAGCCATATTTCACTCGCAAGCTCCATTTCTCACCCGCCTCATTAGGCACCACGACAGATACTTTACAATCATCCTCAAGTGAATTTTAGAGCAGCTTCCCCAACAAAAATGTTTGATGAGTAAAGAGAGACAGAAAGAAAAAGGGCGAGCGAGCAAGCAAGAGAGAGAGCGAGAGAAATTTGAGAAGAGATTCATTTGAAAGCATGTGTTTTTTTCTCTAGTGGAGGTTGCACAGTCCAATGAGTTATGTGACAGTTTATTAGAAACACCTAGGCTGTACATGCATTGGCCATTTTATCAGAAACGCCCACCATATCGGTGCACTTTGTAGGCCTACATTGCTGACTGTAGTCCATTTGTTGTGGCGCAATTTTGCAGCTCTACTCATCAAAGGAAAGGGGCCTCCACAGAACCACCGCTGACCAAATGATACTCAGCAGTGGACCATTCTCAGCACAGCAGTGACACTGTCATGGTTTTAGCCTAGTAGCATGAGCGGCGCTGGTATGACTGTGTCAGGTGTTGCCGCTTTGTACATTTGCTGGCCACTTTATTAGAAACACCCACAGGTGACAATACAATATCATGTGACTACCATGTCACTGTCACAGCTGTGCCACCATAATATTATCTGGTCAGTGACGGTCCCGTGATGGTCTCTTTCCACTGACGGACGATGTAGAAGGGAGCTGATTGTTCGCAAACTCACTTACTGTTAGGAACTTTCAGCTAAGGCCAGCTGGTATATGTAGCATTTGGGCCTTCAGGCTTCTGAATGGCTGGTTCATGATTTCTTTGACTTTGTCCGTCCATCTTGTTGCTGGTCATCCTATTTCTCTTTTACCTTCAACTCTTCCAAGCATAAAGGTCTTTTTTCAGTGAAATGGTTCTTCTTAGGTCTAAAATAAGCTTCAGTTTGGTTATCTGGGCTTTGAATGAGAGGTGAGGCTTGAAATAGTTGTGGATCTATTCTCTGTTTTCTTTGCTGTCTAACCTACTCTCAGAAGTCTTCACTACCATTTGTCTTCACAGGCATTTAGATTCTTCCAGTCTTGCTTGTTTATTGTCTGGCTTTCACATCCATGAAGAACCAAGCATTTGTGCTAACAGACCAAAAGAGTTCAGCAGCACAAAGGAAAATAATAGGAAAATGTTTGAGCTACAAAAGCTGCCCCTTCAAAGTGTGTGCTAACGCTAATGCTGGAGCCAGACCACGCATTCCAAAAAATGATATGCAGACGTCTCTCATATACAAAGTTTTTGAGCAAAGTTTTTAATGAAAGAACTGATTGTGTATGAGTGCATTAATACGTTATTAACTTGTTTGAGTGCCATCTAGTCTTGTTTAATCTGACTAATATATCAAGCTAACTGTCAGCAGCTAGGTTAAGAAAAGCGTAGCTAGATAACTGATCTTAATATTGTTGTGTAACATTATTTGTGATTAGATATCGTATTAAAATGTGTATTAGCAAAAACAGTAATCCTGATAAAGTTTAGCTTACCTTACAGCCAGCATAATAAGCCTGTTTCCAGCTTCAGGAATGACATAAAAGCCACTGAGGGGAGAATGAACTGTTCAAAGTCGTATTTCTTCACCATCTTGTGGCCTAACAATTCTGTTTATTTACTGCCACCGCCGTTCTCAATGCAGGTTTGTTGCAAGGAGTTTTCTTCACTTGATGGAGGTAGTAGCTTTTAGAGACTACTGTGAAATGGAAACCTATAAAACGCACCAATATTGTAGGGGTTTCTAATAAAATGGCCAAAGATTGTAGATACACAGTCTAATAATCTGGCATCTCCGTATTCAGGTGGCTAAGATCACAGAGATGCTCAACACATACACGAAAAAGCAGAGATGGTGGAAAGACATCATTCATTCTGGGAGAAACACTATGTCACTATTAAAGACTAATTGGTTGCTGCTCAAGATGTATCTCTGTAGTGTTAAGCGCAGCAAAAACAGAGCCAGAATTTGAATAGATCAGCAATGGGGATAAGAACTTTTTAGGCTTTCATGCTAATTAACATTAGCAACCAGAACAAAACCAGAGAAATGTGAAAAGAAGAGCAAAAAACATTATTTTCAGGCCTCATTAATGATTTGGGAAGAGACAATATTTGAACTGGAACTATTATTTTTTAAAGAGGCATTTTGGCTCAACTAGTAAAATAAAGTTGAGAGAAAAAGTTTGTGAAGTCACTGAAATCATCTGGATTTCTGCATGAATTGCTTCTAAAATGTGATCTGATCTTCACTGGTAACACTTTACTTGAACCCTGTGACATAACATTGATACAATCATGCCATTAACATGTCATAGCAGATGGATGCTGTAATATTTGATATCATGACAGCTTTTGTCACATGCAAATTTCTGCCATCATGATCTCAAATATTATGGCATGTCATGACAATCAACATTAACTTTATTATTAAATTACTGGACAGATAATGCCCAGTAATATAACAGTGTTATATGACTGGACAAAGTCTGTCACGACGCGTTTATGGCATGGTTATGTCAATGTTATGTAGCTATCAAGTAAAGCGTTCCCACGATATTTAACAAAGAAAATGGCTGTATCTTTATTGAACAAACTGCTCAGAGAATCGAGGACACTGATGGAATAAAAAAAAGCAAGCGAACTTCTAAAACAATGATCTTTTGAAAAGAGTGGTAATTGGAGTTCCAATCAATTTAGCTATGGACTTAACCTGCAAGGCCATTCTGAAGAAAACAGCCCACACAATTTTGGTCACCTGGTCTTCACAATAGACTTTTGCTCAAGTGCAACAAGTACAACCTTTTCATAAAACCTTTAAAGGAAAAACTGTTGAAGCTAATAACACTGAAAAGGCTTACAAAATGATTTCAAAAGCCTTGCAACTCAATTGGCCCACAGACTAGTTTTCAAATGGAAGAAATTCAGCTCCACTGCTGCTCTCCCCAAGAGTGGGTGTCCTACATGGGCTGTTAAGGATCTGCAGGCATCTCTTGCACTTGACAGTGCCTGTGTTCATGCGTCTGTCACAAGAAAAGCAAAAAAAAAAAAGAATGGTGTTCATTGAAAGGTTACCATGGAGGAAACCGGCCCAAGAAAAAGACGTGGCTGCTCATCTCAAATTTGCTGAAGACCAGCTCCACAGCACTACTGAAATACGTTCTGTGAAACACCAAGACTATTGACATGCAAATATATCTGAATTGAAACAGGTGGGGCCTAAATCTCACTGTCCAGGATTGGTCAGCAGCT
Source organism: Colossoma macropomum (assembly GCF_904425465.1). NCBI lineage: Eukaryota > Metazoa > Chordata > Actinopteri > Characiformes > Serrasalmidae > Colossoma > Colossoma macropomum. Next base: position 25,224,619 of record NW_023494810.1, read on the forward strand.
ACGGAAACCATGGACCAGAGCTTCTGCCAATAGAAGAGGTTCCACTAGCTACTAAAGTTCAAATGTCTTTTCTATCAATGGTTTTGATTGTTACTGTGCTTCCCAATAGCCTAAGTATGTATTTCACTGTTCTAGAATGTCTGATTCACATCATGAAGAATCTGATCACTAGTTATGACGTGGTTCAGATGCAGGGACCATAAGAAACTGGGCCACTCTTTTTTAAACCACTTGTTCAATATAGACAAGGCTCTGTTAAATATTTTGTGTTGTTTGGTAAATAAGACTGTCCTTATTCATTATCAGTGAAGATCAGATCGCATTTCAGGAGCCATTCATGCAGAAATCCAGATAATTCCACAGGGTTCTCAAAGACTTTCTCATAACTTCATGAAATAGCCCCAGACCAAGTCAAAAAGTAAACAAGTTTTTAATATCTAGACTAGCCAAAGGGTGTTAAAAATCACTTTTCCAGGCTTCAGTAACCCTCTTTTCTCCTTCCCTACACTTTCAAGGACTTTCCTCTTGGGCTAGAGGCTGCAGGTCAGCTGGGGGTCACATTAGAGAGCTCCAGGAGATCCAGATGTGAGCCAGGGGTGCGTCCATATGTGCACCCACTCCCATTTCATGACAAATGGGGCAGGAATGTACTGCAAGTCATCTCAATTTCAGATGTAGGATGGAAACTAATGATTATATAAGAGATTAACCTATCAGTAATTACTCAATTTCATGACTCATCTTTATGCCCTCGTCAGTTTCTCTCACTTTGTTGTTTCCATTCAAAGTTTTGTCTCTATGATAAGCAATTTCTTTCTTGTGGTGCAACAAAACAGAAGCCATATCGCCCCCTACACTTTCTGTAGTGTACTGCAATCTGTCAGAATGACTGCATGTATAATACGAACATTATGAACCACTACAGAACTTTTTTTTTATAATGTTAACAGTAAAATAATATGTTTTTCATAATGGGTTTAAAACTTTTACCCAGTTTTCTCTCCAATTTAGTCACTGCCAACTCCACCGTGTAGTTTTCCCATTCACTGGCTAGTTTTCCTTGGGGGGAGACCTTAATTTGTAAATGATGAGGTCCTGGAACAAGTCCCGGATCCAGTCTGGGAGGTGCAACGGGTGGATCTGGCTGTTTTGGCACCAACTGAGCCCGGGAGACACGTGAGGTGCTAACACATCTTTTCAAACTGCCATTATTGCAATGTCATTGGGCAGCTCAACACGCTTGGAGGAGAATGCTAACAACAACTCTAAAAGCCTATGTTGGCTGATGCTAACGTCATACTGAGTGACTTGGGAAAGAGAGGATCATCCTACCCATACAGAGATATTCCAGTTGTGCTTTCTTAGACTCCCAGCCATGGATGGCTATCACATCCCCAGCAATGCCATAGCAATGGATGGCTGTGGCATCGCTGGGGATCAAACTCACAACCTCCCCATGATCGGGACAACAATGTGTTGACAATCTAATGATGCAGTGACATTTATTAATAAAGGATGTTGTCGACTTCATAACACTTAGCCTCTTTCTGTTGAGTTACTCCCTCCATCCATCCATCCATCCATCCATCTCTCGTCCCATCTTTTAAAACCTCATACCGTGCCATTACCAACAGCACCTCCACTGTTTACTAGACTGACCACCATGCTCCTCGTTCCCTGCTCTATCTTTCCTCTTGCCTCCTCCAGCTGAACCTCAGCAGCCGAGGACACTGGCAGACAGTCTCAGAAAGCGCTCAGCTGTCTGCCGTTACAACCAGAAACTCTACACTTATAGCATTAGCATGCCACTACAGGCACGCTATCTGATAAAAGCAGTACACTTTAAATAGCATTTGTTTTTAAATGCATTAAACCATGTAAGAGTTTTCATTTTGGCTCTGAAACCCAACAGACGAGAGAGAACAACTTTAAAGAGATGCATTAAGGAAGAGATAGAGATCATGTGAGATTGTAAGCGATAGCTTTCAGACATGTTTAAGACATAGAACTATACCCGAGATAAGATTAGAAGAACGAGTAAACCCAAGATGCAATAAGATAACGATTTTACACATCCCGCAGTGACTCTTAAAGCATGCAGTCGATGAAATAGAGACTCAATAGAGTTCTCAAGACAGATTAAGCCTAGTTTTGGACTAAATTATACTATCAATGGGGATCAGCCATCAAAAATCCTTTTTTTTGGTCACAAGATAATGGCAAAGCTGCCTTACCTGTATTGGAGAATGGTCAATAGATCCAGGGAGCATGGAAAAAAAGACAGAGACAAAATCAAACATTAGGAGAGAAGTCACTATGCTATAAAAAAAAATAATAACATGCAACATTATACATCAGATGTTCACATTATGTGCAAGAAAATAATTTAAACTAGAAGTGGAAGAGTTTTCTTCAAAAGTGACAAACCACTGGACTAAAAACTATACAAGAAAGCATCACAGATGTCTATTTTGCTGCGAAAAAAACTGTTACATAAGTTCAGTTTAGACAAAAATCTGAAAGGTTTACATGCAAGTAATTTTCCTGGCTTGAGGTCAAGTCAATGCAGTTCAATGGCAATGACTGAACTGACCGTCTGGTATTACATCTATGTGAGACACCAATGCAATCACAAACACTCTGCTTACAGATGTCATGGCTTCTTGAAAGCACTGAAAGAAATGCTTTGAAAGACTGGATGTAATAGACTGCTATTTAGTGGCACATCAAGATGAACTGAAGCTTCAACCCTAACATGTCATCAGCGGTACATGCAGAGTCTTTGTATTCGTCTCATTAAATGTACTCCAAAGTAGTTGTTATACAATATGTCCAGTTTGGCCATGTTAAAACAGATTAGCATATGGAATTGGAGCGTTCTGCGTTTTCTATCACTGCGTAAAAGAAGCTCAGTGCTGCCTTTATGGTTGGATGCACTGTGATAGAGCCAGTGCCCACATTCAGAATGTGAGTAACTGTGAAATGTGACGTGTGAAGTGCAGTATATTCCTATTCTTATGCTTGCCTGTTTAAAGCAGCAGTAGTTTGAGATGCAAAATAGTCTGAAAGTCTGAATTTTAAGTTTTGTTAGTCTTGATAATGATATTCAGAACTCATGTTAGTAAAAGAGATTAAATGACTGAATGTAATAGAAATAGCTGCATTTGGCTCCAGTATTTGATGGTTAAAGGTTGTTTGTGCTTCTTTCCTCTTTAGATAAATCTGAGATATACTGCCCCCTCCATTATAACCTAATCATAGCGCACAGTAAGGCACATCATAAACAGATAAATAAGAGAAAAGCACCAATTAATGTCAAATTAACAGACAGCACTTCACTATATAGGTTCCTCCATGGAGAACATGACGAAAACCGAAAACAAGTTTATGCTCAGAGAGAGTGAGAGAGAGAGGGGCGAGAGAGGGCTTATTCTGCAGAAATGAAGGACAAAATTCAGTCAGAGCTTAATAATAATACCACACCACTCCTAGACATGAGAGAGAGACAGAGAGACAGAGAGAGAGAGGAGAGGGGAAAGAACGGAAAAGGAGAGAAATGAAAAAGAGAGCGACAAAGAAGGAGAGAGAGAAGGGGAATAGAGAGAGAGAGAAGAGAAGGAAGAGTGAAGAGAAACAGAGAAAAAGAAAGAGAGGGAGAAAGAAAAGGGAGAATCGAGTATAAGAAAGAAAGACACAGGGTGAGAAAGGGAAAGGGGGATTGGAGGGTAACAGAAAGGTAGAAAAGAAAGAAGGGCCAGAGAGAAAGAGCAGAAAGAGGGGGAATGGAGAAGAAAAAGAGAAGGTGTGGGGAGAGAAAGAGAGAAAGAGAGGAGGGAAGGGGTGGAATAGAGCAAGCTCTATGACAGAGAGAGCGAGGATAGAGAGAGAGAGAGGGAGACAGAGAGAGAGAGAGAGAGAGAGAGATGAGCAAAGGTATTTAATTGTGTTCTCTGCAGTGCTAGGTCTTATGATAAGCTCTAGCTCTCTCTCCTCACACTGGGAGGCCTCTATCAGCCCTGACTTTGAATTCTGTTCGTTCCACATAATGTGGACTGAAGGACGAGTTCTGTGCTGCTGCTGTGTGTATTTAAAGAAAGGAACTGTAGGTGACAAATACCTGCCTGCCACCACAGACACATGCTAAATAAGGGTGTGTAGCGGTCAGTATGTTTCAGTTTGACTGGCACTGATTGTGTACCTGCGGAGGAATCTGTGTATCGGTAATTTATGGTCTTATTCTGTGTATATGAGGGAGACAGGTTTTCTTTAAGCTGCAGTCTCCTCATTTTATAGTGTTCCAAATCAACACTCTTGCTGTCCCTTCCCACACACCCACATACACACACAGTCCTGCGGAGCTGTGTCCTCAGGAAACTGAAGATTAAAGGGCCCATATCATGGAAAACCTTGCAGTTTTGAAATAATAGTCTGATGTGGTATGTAAATTCAGTTAAAATTTCAAGACATTCACTCCCCAGGCTACACGATTTATATGGAAAACCTAAGCAGCAAAAACAAGGTGTTTTAAAATATGTTTTTTGGGGAAAACTTTCTAGCTCCGAAATGGTATCTTTGCAGCAGAACGAAAAAAATAACAAACAATCTTAATTTTCCATGTAACTTAATGTAACAAATCGTCACTGTTGAAACAAAACCTTGTAGTTCAGAAATGGTAACTTTCCATGAGAAGGAAAAAAACTTATCTTAATTTTCAGTGCAACTTAACGTAACATGATTTTTCCCCAAATACACTTTGGACCATTTCTATTGGTCTGTTTAGTTTTTGTGATGTCACAAATCCCAACACATTTACATATCATCACTGTTGGAAAAAAAAACTTTGTAGCTCCGAAATGGTAACTCTGCAGGAGGAGAACAAACAAACAATGTTAATTTTCAATGTAACGTGATTTTTTTTGCCAAACTAATTTTAGGCCATTTCAATTGGTCTTCTTGTTTTTGTGATGTCACAAATACCGACACATTTACATATCGTCATTGTCGAAACAAAACCTTGCAGTTCAGAAATGGTAACTTTGCATGAGAAAGAAAAAACAGTGTGAAGGTGATGATATACAGCCTAAAGCTGTTCAGCTCTACCCCTCCATGATGAAGTTATAAGGAATGTTTCAGCCCAGGTTGCTTTCTCAATGAAGCCAATCAGAACAGTGGTCATTTACATATAATTTATATCACACTTAAAGGCACAATGACAGATGAGACAAACAGAGGTTGGAAAATAGTCATGTTAAAAATGAATGACAAACATCGTAAGTGAACCTCAGGGGGGAAAAAAAACAATAAAGAAAAATACAGAGTATGAGCCCTTTAAATGAAAACAATCCCAAACGGAAGAAACCGATGATGACCTATAAATCCTGCTCAAAGCTGCGTTCTCAGTTTTACCTCCAAGACCAAGTTTGCAAACACAAACACGCACACAGATAAACAGCGGGTGCCGAAATAGGACGAAAGGCTGGCGGATGTGTGTATGTAAACAAGGCTGGTGGAGAATGAGGTGGAAAACAGTGTGTTTTTCATGAGGGCTGCCAGCCAGAAGTGAACACATCTGGAGGAGTGAAAACGCACCCAGGAAAATAGGTCAAGAGCGTGCGAGAATGGGCGAGAGTGGGAGAAACAGAGAGAGATAGAGGAGAGAAACATGGGGGGGGGGATTTAATTGTAATTAACTTCAACTTCACGTGCACGTTTAATAGATAGCAGCCTAATTTGTCACACACAGCTGCACCCCTGCCCTTTTAACAGGGTGCCATTACGCACTACATCACCACAGGTGGCAGCACTGAAAGAATCAGCATTCCCTTCACATTCCTTCTTCGTATAAAGTTTAGGAGTAAAGAAAATAACATTGCCGCCAAAACTTGCTTTTGCCTCCCAAAAATAGAGCTCCTGAGCCAAGAAGCGCATTGATCCTGTTATTATTGCACATTATGACATTTCGCATTTTGTCAATTCAGCGTCTTTTTTTTTCAACCTCCCGCTTCCGCGGCCCTGATTTCAATTGCTGATTACTCCACATCAGTCAGGGCTGATTTGATGAAGGAGCTACAGAGTTATTGCATCCCTCAGTCAAACTTTTATTGCGGCGGTGGCTGTCGCCACTGCGCTCTCAGTCTTGTGTGCAGCAGAAGCAGGAATAATAACAGAAGAACATGGGGAAGCGGTGGCATGCTAGCAGGCTGAGTGGCAGTATGGGGGAGCTGCCATAGTGACACTGTCTATAGCAGTGTCATCTTTTAACAGCCACTGCTATGTGCACTGCGCTACGCAGTACAAATCAGTCAAAGTGTGCATGTAGGTGTACAGACAACACTGTTTTTGGGCTATAATGTAGAAAGAGAACTGAAATTTCCTCCTTATGCAACAGCACTGTCACTCTAGTGTTTATTCACTTTAATGCACCTAAACATATTAACACATAAAATGACTCAAGAGTAAATGCAGTCAGGTCCCTAAACATTTTAGCTGCCTGTCACAGCAAACTGGAGTTCAAATGAAATCATGAACACGAGCTCAAAAATGGGGTGAACAGTGTAAGAATTACAACCTCTTTCACATTCTCATTTCAAGGGCTCTGGTTTTGAGCTGCAGTAGACAGCTACATCCAAATATTAATGTCCCTGACTGTAAGTTATTGATTGGAGTAAAAAAGTAATTAGTTTGACTCACTTTAAGTTGATATTTACCTCAGAGAAAGAAAGCCAAATGCTAATGGTTTCACTAAGCTGCCAATTAGCTTCCCCAAACGTGAGCCTGTATTAGCTAAATCAGCTAGCTAACAGGCACTCCATAAAGAACGCATAAGCAACAGCTTTATATGTAAAACAGAGCTGTCATGCTGTCGTTATTATTCTAAAATGGCAAAATTAAAAGAGAATAATTGTGAACATGGCAGCTATTCAGCTAAGATTAGCTAGCAAGACTGCTAGCCTGAAAGCCTCTTCAGATTGGAAACAAAGCTGTAAAAGCAGAGAGACAACACTATTATTATCAGCTAGATTTTGGTCCTCTAACTGGTCCTGCAGTTTTCAAGATATCAAACCTGCTAAAAAACAAACAAACAAAAAATACGAAACAAACAAACAAACAAGAAAACAGCACAGTCCAGCATAAATTCCACACTGGTCTAAACTGTTTTTTGCTGTTTAGCATATCAGCATCTAAAACACAACATATGCTGATTGGGAATGGCATGCTCCTATGCAGCTTGTTGATCGGATGTATGTTTTGGCAAAATGACCGTTAAATTCCTTTTTTTTTCTCATATGAGTGCATAGTGGGCAAACGTTTGTGCACCAAACTGATGATATAAGTCCATTAGCAACACCCTATTAAATACTTTGGATGCTACAGCAACAACCAGCAACCACCAACCACCAAGTGTTTTTTTAGAAAACACTTGCGATACTACAACAACTACATAGCAACCACCTAGAATACTTTAGCAATTGCTTAGAAACACCCTAGCAACCACCTGGGAAACCATAGCAACCACTTAGCAACACTTTGGAAACCACCTGGAATAGGTGTCTAGTGGTTAGCACCAGCTTCGCAGCCACCTATAATTACTAAATAGCCATTTGGAAGCACCCCAGCAACCACCTGGGACCTGTGCAAACACATTTCAGCCCTTTTCTTCTTATCTACACTGGACAATGGTTATTTAATGCAATAGACACATTAGTTCACTTCCTTAGAACTACTTTTGAATACTGCAGAACTTTAGAACACCCTACTTTAGAACTCAATACTTTAGAACTTTACGCTAACAGAACTACACTCAAGTAGAAAGAAAACTCACTGTAATTTAATTCTACTCTAAAAAGTGCCTTTACAGGGAAAAATATACTCAAGTACCATAACTACAGTAACCGTAATTTATCACTTCCCACCACCTAATTTCCCCTTTTTGCACACCCTCAGCTGGCCCTGATGCCCATCTACCCTATGCGCTTTCAAGAAAGACAAAAACAACCATGCAAAGACTGAAAAAGACAGAACCACCACAAACAGCCCTTTTCCAGGACATGTCATGCTGCAGCCTCTCTGTGGAGCTCCCTTACACACATACACACAGCTACAGAGCTGCTAATTAGCCTCTTCCAGTCCCCTGCTTCAGCCGAGCTCCCGCAGGGCAGACTCTGCTGTTGTGGTCATTCAGCACAAATCTCTCCTCACAGACCAGCGAGCCACTACACAGCCAGTTATGGCCGCTCCTCCCCACAGCACGTCCCCTCACTCGCCTGAAGAGCTTAGAAGCGATATCATATCTAATCATCCACAGCGTTTGGAATCGCTCTCCTTCTCTTCCCTAATACGTGCGGACGAGGAGGAGCGGGATCTGAACTCCATGCAGCATCCGAAGTGTTTGGTTACATAATGCAAACAAATTAAGATGGGCGAAAAAACATCTTAATGATTTGGTTTCGGTAATGAACGGTTGGATGTTTATTTGAATTGGTCGTTATTTTTTTCCGGCGCAGCGTTTATGCCTCATTAATAGCTCGGCTTGGTCGGCACTGGCTTGTGCAATTGCATCAGGAGACAAATAGCATAAATGAGCTTAATGAGATAACAGCTCGGGCTTGGCCTCTGTTTGTGCCTGCGTAAAACAGTTTGGAGGGAGCAGCGCAGGCAGGTTGCGCCCCGTCACTCTTCATAACGGTCAGACCACAAGCCATAGCATGTCTTTTACAGGATTTATATTCATCTAAATACGTAAACATGAAGGTACGGGTGGAACCTTTCAGAAATCTTTGGAGAAACATGCTGAGGTATGTCAAACAAGCTTTAGGCCTTATAAAGGTCATGCAAAATCCATGTAACGGGAATGAGTCCCCATGAAGAAGCCCGAATTGGTGTTGCCTAGAAGCTAAACCGTGTTAAAGTGCCCACATTTTGCCCATCCACCTATCCAGCTTACAGCAGTTTAACCCCACCCATTAACATCGAAGTTATAAGGAGTGTTTCGGCCTTGGCTAATATTTGAATGACATCACTGGACAGCTCATCAGAACAGATTACACATCGTTTTAAAGTCGCAGTAATAAAAAGAGCCTGTTTAATAGAATTTTCCTCACTTTTTCAAACTAAAATTTGACACTGTCAAACTTTTAAAGCATGCCACTCCCTTATATAGAAGATTATAGAAGATAAGCTATAATAAGAGCCCATTTTAAATTCATTGTTTTTGTGATGTCATAAAAAATAACCTCCTATGCAGCCTATACTCATTTAGCCCTGTCCCTTCCTGTTTGTTTCAGTCTGAATTTTTTTTTGAATGAGGCACAATACAGGACAGCCAATCAGAACAGAAGTCATTCGCATATAGCAGTCTTAAAGGCACAGTAACAAAAACAGTCTGTTTAATTAAAACAGACTTCAGTGGGGGGGTATTGATGAGGTATGTAAACACTTTTAAAATTTCAAAATGCACCAAGTCCTTCTCAGTCTGAATGATCCGTAAATGCAAACTAAGCTACAAAACCAAATTTTGAATTCACTGTTGTCAAGCAAGGCACAAAACCGCACAGCCAATCAGAACAAGTATCATTTACATACATCATTCTTAAAAGATCAGTAATGAAAAAAGCCAGTTTTATTTAAAGGGTCATGTAAAAATGAATTACGACTGTTTCTGGTACATAAAACCACACAAATGTCATAAAGGGACCTCAGAAAAAAACGAATATAGTCCCTTTAACTGTATATCTGATGTGTATGTATTTTCACTTTGTATAAACATAGTAAACCTCTGCTTCTTCCCACTGCATGACACACAATGCCAGCCATTCCTCACACGGGGCGCCGTCTTCCCACCAACACCTCCTCAGTCCCCGCCCCCCCCTTTCTATTCCCTCATGCCAGTGCGGGCTAAGTGGCTAGAGGCTCATTAAGTATTATGTAGAGCAAATCAGGAATGAATCATGCGATGAAGTGTGCTGGAAAGTCAGCACCTTGCTGATGGGCCGGGCCCGCCGCCGTAGCGAGCAGTGCGTGTAGCGAGCGGCAGGGATCATTTTGAGGCGCCTGCGTCTTTGCACCTCTCCTGTCATTTCACGGTGTCTGCGTTTATCAATTGGAAGTCTCAGCCCGGGGACGGAGAGGAGGGTGTGAGAGAGGCTCAGAAAATAGGACAGTTCTAAGACACGAGGACACGCGGTCCGGCCTCGGGGACTAACGTACGCCGGTCGCATACACACGCAAGGACGTGCAGACACAACCTTCCGCTGATTTGTAGACACAGGACTGCTGATGTGTGAGGGAATGCGAGAAAGTGAGAGTGGGAGAGAGACAGTGAAAGACTAGACGCTAAAAACAGCATATATGCACTGGCGCTCCTTTGGACCTTGGCGCAGGAGCGAAACCACTTCAAACATCCCTGGATCTGTAAGGCAGAGAGGCAGAGATGGCAGGAGGATGCATTTGAGGATTATTATTAGGCTAAAGCCTTAAGAGGTACAGTAAATGCTCTCTTTCTCTCTCCCTCTCTCGCTCTCCACATCGTTTAATTTCTCTCACAGTAAGCAACTTCTCACCACGCCAGATGAGCTCAATTACCTCGTTCAGACTGAAGTGCCTGAGATTGCCTCAGCTTTCAGAGACATTATGCTAATAAACAGTAACTAAGCCCTCATACACATGGTCGGAGTTGCAGGGGGTGGGATGTTGGCAAACGGGGAGGGGGGAGAAGTGTAATAAATTTCAGCCCTCTTAATCACGGCAGATGTGAGCCAAAGTCAAGCTAAATGCCAACCGCCCACCGCCCTCTTACCTCTCCTGCTCATGTTCTCGCCCATCACATTACGTGATGTTCCATAGTACAGTCCGGGTCCTGCTTTTAGGCCCTTCTGGAATCCAGACTTCTTTTTGTGAGTTCGCTAAGCAAATATTTGTTTTACAACAGACCTTGAGAATTTTTCTGATGAAATTTGCCAGTTTGTTTTTCCAAATTTGTCAAAAATGTTTAAGCTCATTCCCATACAAAAATGAAAATGTCTTCCAACATGGTCTATTTAGATGTTGGAACATGTTGGCAATACATGGAAATATAGTCAAGCCGAGTCAAGGTTTATTTATATTGCACTTTTTACAACAGGTGTTGTCAAAAAGCAGCTTTACAGAAAAATCCACATCTGAGCCCCCATGAGCATCGCCAATGGTGACAGTGGCAAGGAAAAACTCCCTAAGAGCAAGAGGAAGAAACCTTGAGAGGAACCAAGACTCAAAAGGGGAACCCATCCTCCTCTGGTCAACACCAGATAGCAAACAAAAACAGCAGAGAATGAGATTTGACCATTAGTATATAATACGGAAAAAGTACCTGTAAAATGTAAATGTAAAAATGGAATATATTCAATTTTTCAGTGGGATTATAGCGGAACATACATTGCTGTCCAAAAAATATACATCTCTATTTTTATTTTTCTATGTCATGACAATCCTTTACACTGGGTAAAAATGTCATGATGAATGGACCAACAGAGGTCTTCCAAAATGAATAATTTTCTACATTAACTTACATTAAAGGTAAAGAATGGTATCTCATTCTCTTGTAAAGGTATTATTTTGGATATATGAGGTTCTGTTCAGACAGCAATATGTAAAGTACTTCATATTTATACATTCTCAGATGTATAAACTCTCTAAACAAAGCTAATGCCAAAAAACTAACCATACAGGTGGTATACTAGCTATAAATAGGCCTTATATGTGTGTATGCGTATGCAGTGATGTCCAGAAGTCTGAGACCAATAGAGAAAATGCTTCTTTTTTGCATTCTTTTCTAATTTAATACTAGTTTTTTCATTACAAATGATATTTTCAGCATAACAAAACTGAGCATAATTTGAGTGGAAAGTAAAACATTTTTCAGCTTCAGAATATTTGGCATGTCCACTCCACCTTCTGTTTAACTGACTTTAGTGCAGCACAGCTTGTGACATTGAATAAATCACTGGATTCAGAGTATTTTTTAAAATGTGGAAACACATTTTCTGTTCCAGCTTATCAAATGACATACAAAATATACAATATACATATACACCCACACACACACACACACACACACACACACACACACACACACCGCACAGCTCGAAGTTCAAATCCACCTGACAGTCGCCTAAACATGAGCTTTAATGGAAGAGACAAGACTCCAAAATCTGACCTTTTTGTACAAAGGCCTTTACGAGGTCAGTGCTGAATTTGAATAGTGACCCAGAAATAGCACATAATCTTAAATATGTCATTCATTTTTTCGACTTTTCTTTCTTTTTAAATTTAACTAAAACTTTCTGTTGTTTTCTTTTCTCTCTATCTGGCCATTGTGTGACACACAGATGTACATGCAGTTTTATGTACATGCATGAGGAAACTTATCAGTAAGCATGTATTTATGCAAAAACCAGAGTGTGCCTAAGTGTGCATGCACGCATGAGTGTGTAAGTAAAGTATTCCGGTGTGTGGGCTGGTGCACTGGGGCCTACAGGCCTGTAGCATGCAGGGGAGGAGGCTTCTGAGGATTACAGTTTGTTCGTGCATGAAATCCTTTCGGAGGCCCTCTGGAGCCCTCCAGAAGCTGGTGTAAACGCATTCTCCCAGGACCATCAGTGGGAGACACACACACACATGCACACGCACGCACATGCAAGTGCCGGGCTGAGCGGCAGGACCACTGGGATTTTTCCATCATCGGAATGCCATTCTTAATTAGTACTTCTCCATGCTCCTCAATGGCCTTTCATGCACCGCGAGCCTTCCTCTGTCCGCTAATTACACATCTGTACAGGCAAGCCGATGGGGTGGAGAGAGAGCGGGTGAGCGAGAGAGAGAGTGAGACTGGCTGGCTGACCCAAAAGCCTTGCGCTCCGTTTACACAACCAATCACCTCTCAAGACTACACCGGAGGAAGAGAGACTACAGTCCGAATCTCATCCTGGCTAATTAAAGAAAATCCACCCACGCTGGAGAGTTTACGAACTGCCAAGATGCTTTAAAGCTCTCCCGTGTGACTCTTCAAACCCACTGGTTGCGTAAGGTTCGCTCGGGTTGTTGCACGAGTACCCACCATTTAACTTTCAATTCCACTTAAAATGTCAGGATGTGATAAGAGAAGAAATTAATTCATTAAGTGAGTTGATATTTTAACTAACTGATTAAAATTGGCTGAAAAAGAAAGACAGGAAGTCACGGCCCGTTTCCCACCTAATGGTCCTGAAGTGAGGCTGGGCAGGAAGGGCGCGCCACCAAAATACAACATATATACGTACCCCACCATACACACTCATTCCTACTCTAGAATGTTCTAAAAAGAAGCCCCTGATTCACAGCACTAAGGCTGAAGTGTTATAAATAGCTCTAATACAGTCATAAGGCCATGTGTTAAGGCCTTTACGCCTGAGTGTGTTTTCTTTGGATGATAATAAACTAATTCCATCACGTGATGTTTCATTCAGTATACTGAAAAAAGCCTTTGTCAGGTATGCGTTTTGTCAGAACTTATACTGGAGTGCGACAAATAAGCACACATAACGGGACAAACAGTGCAAACCACTCTAATGTTAGTCCGTTTAGCTGAGTGGCCGAGTCAGGGATGTTTCAGTCGCATTTCCAAAGCCGACCCTCGATCACCTCCTGCTGTCTAGTCAACTGTATCTGAAATAGTTTTGTTTTCAAGGCAGCGGACATAAAGGGAGTGCCGGTCTTTTGAGGTTAGCCTTGGTCTAACATGGACACCAGAGCGGTGAGGCCTGGCTGAAGAGCTGTCTGACTCGATCAGCAGCCTGAAACACTGTTGCAGTCTTCCTGTATTGCCCGCGCAACAAGCCATAGACAATTGTTCTGATAGCGTGACTGTAATGTTCCAGCAGTGTCTGATGGTCAGAGGCATGAGCATATGGGAAGCATGTATGAAAGAAATGACAAAACACTAAAGCTGGCTTCTTGAAATTTCCCGTTCATATTGTTCAGTTTTGGTTTTATTAAAAAGTAAAGTGGATAAAATGGTTCTTATTAAAAAAGTGAAGGACCATCCAAGAAAAAAAACTTTTCATCTACAAAAAACAGGTGTACTTAAACATATAAAATGGTTTTATTTAAAAAAAAAAAGGACTACTAGTTTTGATATGTCTGAATATTTCGCATTTCTGCTTGCATTCGGCATGTAATGGCCTTTTTCAGTGATTTTAGAGAGTCTGCCTTCAACTGCCTAACACAACCCTTTACCCATGGCAAAACAGCCTCAAATGGCTTGAATGGTTTTGTAATGTTTTTAAAAAAAGAGTCCAGCATTTTAAAGATAATTTTAAATTCAACACACCAACTGCTCTGCAAAGCCAGTGACCTTGTTCGTGTGTGCATTTGTGTATATGTTGTGTAAAATACTCTACTACATTTTGAAACAGAGGTCATTATTATAAAAATGCACATACCTAAGACGTCTTCGTCTTAAAAACCAATTACCAGCTGGCCGGCGCTGCCTGCTAAGCTGAGCTAAGAAAGCGGCCTGTTTCCTTTCCCCACATGAGGAAATCAATAGCCACTTAGCCTCCCTGCCCCACACACCACTCAATCTCCGACACTAAGGCGGCTGTGCTGAAAGCTTCGGTGTGTATACCTCTTCTGAAAAGCAGTGTTTACAATGACATGTAAAACCTGTTACAGCTGAATATGAGATGCCTTTTTATGCTCATCTAAGTTACCAAACATTTATAGAGCTGCTCCAGCGGTTGAAGGGCTCATCGCTATGGCAGTGAGAATCCATCACTGGATCTCAAAGCCTTTCCTCTACACTGTTTATTCTGACCACATATTACACGGCATGTACTGAAGCATATTGTCACTATATAACCAGACTAAGTAAACTTTTTCTCTTTGGATTTTTACCCAGTTTTCCCCCTAATTTTGCCGTGGACGATTTCCACCCGCCAGCTAGGTCTCCTCTATCACATGATGCAACCAAGCTGGGAGGGTGAAGGCAAACACATTGTTTGTCCAAGACACATGAAAAAAGCCACTATATCTTTTTGAACTGCTGCTAAACATAATTGGACAGCGTAAAAGGGAACAATTTTTCAAAAGTTCTGCATAATTAAATAGTTAAGATGTAAACCAATTTATTCAGAGTGGTTTGGTGTAAAATGCTCCATTGTATAGAAACTTTAAAGCCAGAATTTTTCACAGTGGTGGTGATAGGAACCAGACATCCACCTCTAAAAGCTCCTTCACACAAAGTTATGATAAGAAATAGGTATGAATACTACTAATTTCTAAGACACTGTTTTATGATAGTTTTGTGATCAAGTTTTGGCCTAAAACATATTTAAATACATTTATTTTAATGTATTCATGGTGGAGGGATACATTAAGGCTGTTCTAAGGCAAAACAGTCCCCAAAGAAAACTCTTTTTAGATGTAAGACTATTTTACCATCATCAACATTACATATATAAACTCAGGTGGCATGTGTAGGTTCTCGTCACATTAACTTCCATTAAATTTAAGAACATTTTTTTTCATTGTCATAGGAGGTTCAGTTTGGAGATACAAGGTTTTGTGACAATATAAAGTTGTGTTGTATTTAAGGGTGTATCAGTGCGGACAACACAACTGAAGTAGAGACTAAGTGTTTCCGTCCAATCCCTTCTGTCAAGCTGCATTTTGGTATTTACTTCCTGCCAAAGGTGGCACATGGAGCGACTTGGATACAATCTGAGCCATAAAGCGCATCAGTTCTTCACAGGCAGTTGCCCAACTGCACAGTCTTCGCTCTAGCCAAGATGCCAGAAGGCAGACACTGCCAGAATCCTCACAACAAAGTCCAAATCTTAAGCACACTGAATACACTCATCATCTACTTTATTAGAAACAGCTACTCAGGGGACACTTTATGAGCTCCACCAACATCTTTAAAAAAATTAATAAATAAAAAAAAGGGGTTCTTTAAGGATTCTTCAGTAAAGGCAAACATTATACAAGAACCATGACATCTTAAAGTGTTTCAGTGCACGGTTAATTGGTTCTCCATGATCAAGAAACTGTTGTGCATTGTAACTTTCTAAAAAATGGTTCTTCATAGCAAAAACATGCTACTGTTCTAAGTCAAAGAACCCTTTTTTTCTGGTATTAGTTTTTTACATAGGTGCAGCCCATCTGTTGTACGCACATTTGTCAGTCATCTTCTGCCCCATTCATTAATGGTCAGTTTCTGACCATAGGACTGACTGCTGTTGACCAGATGCATTTGGGTAGTGGACCAGTCGCAACATGTTAGTGATATTCATTAGTGGCACTGGAGTTTCCAAGGTTTAGAGTGGTACACCACTCAAAAATATCCAGCCAAGAGCAGCTCTGTGGTCAGAAACTGACCACTGATGAAAGGCTGGTGGAAGGTTAACAGAAACTATGCATTTACAGATGGACCACAGTCTCTAAGGATACCCCAGCAAGGTGGTAGGGGTTTATAATAAAGTGGCCAGTGATTGTACTTCTTCATTTATCAATATAAAAGGAAAGTGCAGTATTATTATGTAAGTATTCTGATGCATTTACTACCCTGTCAGAATCAGGTTATGACCAAAAGCTTTAAAAACACAATTACAAACTAAAACAGACTCAATGAACAGCTAATTGTGTCATCTCTGGTTATGAAACAGGTCTTCACAGAAGGTAACCTTGACAACAAAAGATCGTGTTGAAATATACAGCTGCAAAGTTAACTTAAATACTGAGAATCTTTCCAATCGTACTGTCCTTTCACCATTTCTTCATATACGAGGCTGCAGCGGTCAGGCGATACCAGGAAAGCCTGGCGACTGGGTCACAATGCTAGCAGGACAATAGCGGGCTTAGTAACAGTAATAGCTTTTGGCATTAAGGCATTTGTTCTAATTGAAAGGTCAGAATGATAATTAGCCGCTCCTGCGCAGAGGCAAACGCTCGTCAGTCTGAAGGCGGGGAGACGCGCCGGTTGTGTCCTGACGGCAGAGCCACATTCACTCATCCTCAGCAGCGGAGCAGGGCTAGTGCATTAAGACCTTTCATTTCAGAAGCCACTAACCTAATTAGGGCTTGTTCCTGCACATCTTTGCAATCTAATAACTAATTAGCCAGAGTCCAGCTCACCAGTGTAATAAAGAGCTGGAGGCACTTTTCCTCCTCTGCAGCCCTGTCCCACTCTGCTGCTCCCCCCGCCACGCTTTCATTCAGTCTGTCCCTTTCGCTCGTTCTTTCTTCATTCCTTACTTTCGTTTGTGTTCCTTTCTATGTTTTTTTGCTTCACTCACTCACTTCGTTTTTGCTTTTGCTTATTCTTTCCTGTTTGCTCCTTTTCAGTATTCCTTACCACTCTTTCCTTTCCTTCTTGTTTTCACTTCATTTTCCTTCTTTCTCTTTTCTCTCTCGTCTTTTTATTTTTTTCTTCTATTTTCCCTCCTTTTACTATTTCACTTTTATTGCTTTTTAAAATTTTGCTAATTAAATTTTTTTCTTTCTCTCTTTATTCTTCGCCTTTTTACTACTTTTACTTTTTTGTTTTCCTTTCCTAATTTTACTTTTCTGTTTTATTACTCTTTATTTATTACTGTTATTACTGTTCTTCTCTTCGTTTTTTTTGCTGTTTTGTCTTTCTCTTTTGCTCTTTTTACCTTTTTTTGCCCCCCTTTATTTCACTTTTTTCTTTTCTTTCTTTCCTACCTTTCCCTTTATCTTTTTCATTTTTTTCTCTTGTTCTCTTTTTATTTTTCATTTATTGATTTTATTCCTGTTCTTCTCTTTGCTTTTTGCTGTTTCTTTTGCTTTTATACCTTTTCTTTTTTACATCCCTTTTTTACTTTTCTTTCTTTCCTAACTTTTTTCCATTTTTTTCTCTTTTTTGTTTTTTCCTGCTTTCATTTCTAATTTTAGTTTTCTTTCATTTTTGATACCTTTTTACTTTGCCTTCTTTTGTTTTGCTCCATTTTTCTTTTTTGCTTATTCTTTCCTTTTTCTCTCCCCCTTTCTTTTACTTTTTCATATTTTTCCTTCCCTAACTTTTCTTTCTGATAAGTTTTTTCTTTTTCTCCCATTTTTTGTATTTTTTCCTTTCTCTTTCTTTCTTTCTGTTATTATTTTATTCCTGTCTTTCTTTCTCTTTTCTGCTGCTCCTCTTCAGCAACAGCAGGTGCTGTGAGTGCCGGTGGACGGGTGGTGAGGGGCATGTTTGGTTTTCTTTCATGTTGCTTCAGTGTCTCTCAGGAGAGAGGGATAAAGTTAAGAAAGAGTGAGAGTGGAGGGAACACAGCCTCAGGGAGCAGGACATGGAGAACTGAACAGAGAGACCCACTCTGATCCCCTCCAACACAACCAGGACACCCCTTGGTCTGAAGAAATCAAGGCAGGGTGGAGAGAGAGAGAGAGAGAGAGAGAGAGAGAGAAGGACAGACAAAGAGAAAGACAGAGGGAGAGAGAGAGTTAAAAAGAGTGAATTAGAGAAAGAAGAGTATCAATATAAGACAGACAGAACAGAGGTAAATAAGGTAATGCTTTGGAGCACATAGGCCTCATTCTGTGACGGTACAGTCCAACCCCCCGTCACTGCTCTCAGGTGGTCCAGTCCTGCTCCGCTGGTCTCCAGACGCAGGTAGCCATCTCCCCTGGGCAGTCAGCCTCACTTTCTCCACACATCTGCTGTCAAAAGCAGCTTGTCATAAAAAATGCATCCAAGCGCCCAGCGAGTGTGTGTGATACACACCCATATACAGGCTGGCTCTGAAGCGGGACCGCCAAGAAACACAGACTCCCACTTTGTAGCACCATGTCCTGCCTCCTTAGAGGCTGAAGCCTCAGTGAGCAGCTTCACTTCAATGTTGCCATTTGGCACAATGTGTCCCGACATTGTCTCTACATCGCATGTATAGTCAGGAAACGTACGATACACGATTCATTTAATTATTTATTCCAAACTAAAGTCGCCTGATTTGAATATCTGATTAAGTAAACAATATCCATACATTTGAATAACTGTGGTATTTTAATGAAAATATTACTATTTTAATCATTAAGCGATCCATAATTATATGCGTAAAGTTGATTAATAAAGTGTATTAATCCTCTCACTAAGAATAGGCCTTGCCTTGTGTAAGTTAGGGGATTTTAGCATTGGAGAGTCCCTGAAATTCAGAAGCAACTAGAAGCCAGTGTACATTGTTGTAAGGGCAAGCTCACCCTCAGAGAGTGAGGTAAGCTGATTAGGAACCAGTCAAAGTCAGTTTTGGAGCCAGTTTAATAAAGCAAGAGTTCACTGATAGCCTTGAGAGGATGGGGCGGTGTGGTACAGCCAAGCATGGAAGAAAAAAAAAACAATGTCAGGTGCGGCTGGAAATAAGGGTTTCCAAATAAAGTGTAGAATCAGGAAATAATGGGCATCAGAATGATATGGGACAATGTGAGAGGGAGGGGGCGATTACTTCATCGCCCCCAAACAGGATATAAAAAAGGATGTTTCTGTGATGTACTTTGCATTTGGTTGTCCGGAAGCCATCTTGCCACCTGAAGCTCAATAAAGAAGAGGGCCTTCTCCTTCCTTCCAAAAGAACTCAACGGCTGAAGTCTTCTATTCAGCTTTCTTTTATTTTTGACTGAACTTTATTTTATTTTGCGTTTATGATGAGAACGAGTGATTAGACTTACTGAAGAACTGAAACACAGTTATAGAACAGGTTCGTGTTTAATCATCCACATGTTGGGGCTTTGAGCGAGCAGGAATCGCACTTAGTCCCGACATCACCATGAGCATTCCTACAAGTAAAGCCTTTCAGAACAAATGAAATTTCAAATGGGGCCAAGTTAAAACAAGCAAGCATTTGATGCCCGGATGTGGTGCCTTGACCTCTGCCCTGGGGCATCTAAACAGAGTCAGTCAAATTAGTGGAGAAAACAAGGATGAGGAAGAAGACGGCAATGAGGCCTGTACAGGTCCCCCACTATTGTCCTTCGCTGCTTGCTAACAAAAGCTTTAATGGAGGCTTATTATTTAATTAGCTATTCAGCTGAAGACCTATTATCTAACTAACTAAGTCACAATTAGTTTATTCAAAAATAACTCAAATAAGTAAGTAACTACTAGGAAACTAATATGTAACTGTCAGGAATTTAAGGGTGGGTGCACGTACGGGTCCTTGCAGTTTAAAAGGCTAATCACTATAAAATGTGAAAATTGTGGATGACAACAAATGAAAAGCTGTAGATTTGCTTGATCATAAGTCATGTAGTTAGCAAACTGTAGAAATTACAGCTTTTTAGCAGAACAAGAAAAACTGTGTGTGCTATACAGAGTGAGGGTAACACTTTATTTGAAGTGCCCACATTCAGACCTCATAACACATTAAAAAAACAAGCATTAAACACGATATTTGAGTATTAACTGACAGCTGGTGTCAGATGAAGTAAGGTGTTTTATACCACTGAGTGAACAGAAGGGCCCTCAAAATACAGCAATGAAACTTTTTGTTCTATTTATAAAACTGTTAGCCCCAAGTAATGGAACACAAGGCAAAGGCCTTGCTGTTAAAAAATACTAAAAGTATTGCTTTTTAAATATGTTTCATAGCCTTCACATAAAGTGTAACCACTCACTCCGTATGACGCACATGACGTTTTCCTCATTCTACTAAAAACTAAGCTAAATGACTTGCAATTAATGGAATCTACAAGCTATTTATTTAATAAAGTTAACACTAAACTATTGCTTTTTGAATACATTATTCAAGGCTTATGCATAACTTATGAAGCCTCTTTTAAATAGCCTTCAAATAAAGTGAGCAACCTTCATGACAAATAAAACCCTTTGAATTAAGTGTTTATAAAGGTCTATCAGTTTTCAGCAAGGGTTATATGTAGATGTCATTTAACCATAAGAATAGCCTTATGAATAAAGTCAAGATGGCTAATCAAGTGTTGGGGCAGAATTCCCAGGGAGCAGGTCAGGAGTCTGACTGTCCACACAGTTTCCATACAGCCTACGCAGGACCAACAGTCCCCAGTGCTGCTGTACATACAGTGACCCAGCCACTGGCCTACGCACTCAGAGCTGGAGCCATGGGACACACATAACAGCGAAAACCACATGGGAGGCTGCCATACACACACGCAAACACTTCAGAAACACACACGCATATATACGCATTCACGGATCTGATGAGCCATTTATTAACCCTGACGTGTTTCGCTGCACTCCTCCTCCTCTCTCTCTAATGAGAGCCTCCACACTCACTTGCTCTGTTACATAACTAACTGACCCTATCCTTATCACGAGCACACAGGCAACTCGCATTACGCAACACTCCACTCTCTTCCACAGGTCCACTTCTCTCGCTCCCCTCCCCATTCCATAGAATACATTACTCTACTGTATCACTACATACGATCCTCATTTACTTCTATGTATATAATATTAAAAAATAGCTCAGTAAAACTCAATTTTACACAATTGACCTCTTTCTCCAAATGTAGTCAAACAGGCAAGACGTGTTTGGTGTCTGAAGTTTGCTTTCCAACTCATCCCAAAGGTATTTAGTGGGGTTGAGGTCAGGGCTCTGTGCGGACCACTGGAGTTCCTCCACATCAAACTCGTCAAACCATGCTTTAATAGAGCTTGCTTTGTGCACAGGGGTACAGTCATGCAGAAACAGGAAAGGGTCTTCCCCAAACTGTTGCCACAAAGTTGGAAGGCTGTAATTGTCTAAAATAAAGCAGACAATGTATGCTTTAGCATTAACATTACCCTTCACTGGGGCTAACCCTGAAAAACAGCCCCAGCCCATTATCCCTCCTCCACCTTTAATGTTGGCATTAGGTAGCGTTCTCCTGGTATTCACCAAACCCAGATTCGTCCATCAGGCTGCCAGATAGAGAAGCGAAATTCGACACATTTCCAATGCTCCAGAGTCTAGTGGCGGCGTGCTTTACACCACTCCAGCCGACACTTGGCATTGCGCATGGTGACCTTAGGTCTCTGTGCAGGTGCTCAGCCGTAGAAACCCATTTCATGAAGTTTCCGACTATGGTTCTTGTGCTGATGCTGCTTCCAGGGACAGTTTGGGACTCTGTAGTGAGTGATGCAGCAGGATAGGTGACTTTTACACTAAACACTTCAGCACTGAGTGGCCCCACTCTGGTCTTGTGCTTCGTGGCTAAGCTGTTGTTGCTCCTAGATGTTTCCATTTCATAATAATAGCACTTACAGTTGACCAGGGCAGATCTAGCAGGGCAGAAATTTGATGAACTGACTTGTGGTAAAGGTGGCATCCAATGACAGTGCCATGTTTAAAGTCACTGAGCTCTTCAGTGTGACCTATTCTACTGCCAGTGTTTGTCTATGGAGACTGCATGGCTATGTGCTTGATTTTTATACCTCTTAGCGTCCACTTTACAAATATAGTGTAAGGAAGTGTATTTGAGATTACTTAACAACTCAAATGGAAGCAAATGTATGATGATATATGCATGATGTTTGCAGTGATAATTAGAATACCTAAGGTTTCATTACTTGTTAGCTTTGCAGCTCAAATGATCAAGGTAAGGAGAAAAAGTGTAAATTCGATTTTTCGTCAGACTATCTCTCTCTGCAAGTCTAAAACAGCAAAGTTGCCTTGTCATTTTCTTCATCATCACTTGCTTCGCCTGCTAGAGGCCACAGCATTGTTCCGAACTAGCCGGAGAACAGAAAAAGAACAAGAAAAAAAAAAGCCAGACAGATCCGGATGGCACCCCTTGGAGGGCTTTCATGCTGCCTGTGCGATCCTCCATCAGAGGCGGAGGAAGAAGAGGAGCGGGCCTTTTGTCGCTCTCCGGCTTCAGAGAGACGTGATGAAGGCGCTGCCTGGAGTTTAAGACAGAGACTCGCCTGTAGGGGCCAGCGTGACGATAAAAAAAAAAAAAAACCTTGTTCCTTAAGTCTCTATGAACGGGATTAGCCATCAAAAGGGCCGGAATGCTTTTAAATCGTACGTTTTTCAATGACTTTCAATGACTCCTCTTCGCTTTTAAATGAATTGGAGCCATAAAGGATATATCTTTCTCTGTAGAGGGCCGGCTATTGCATCAGCTCATGGATGATTCCACACAGCTCAATTAAACACTCTAATTTATAGGCGGCTCAGAGGATATCAAAGATATATATTTCCACACAGACGAGAAGAGAAACCGTCTCCACCCGTAATGCATTTTAAACCACTACTGCTATTTGAATACTCATATTTTTAAGCAAATTATATTTAAATATCCCCCTCAGAGAATATTTAATATTGCTATGAATAAAAAACAAACACAGAAGGTTTAACATTCATTTACTGCATGCAACTATATACACATGATCCGCACCTCACTACTCTGATTTCTAGACGCATCATAGGCGTATGTGTAGGTGTATTATATTAGTAGTAAGATACACTGTTTCTCTAGTTAGACACTGTCAGTTTGGATAACATGAGATGCAACATCTGCTGCTTATCTCCCAACATCATCTGTGATTCTACATCACATCACAGCTCAGTCCACAGTTCACATTATTTGAGTTGACTGCAGTTATTCATGCTGACCCCAATTATTTTCCACAGTTGTCAAACAGTGATTTATGTCATTGGGTGCATTTCGTACCTTGAGTCAAAGCACATAAATGTAAGTAAAAGAAAGAAGAGACACACTTATTGAGGCTTGTCTTATGAAAATAACAAAAGTTCCAAATTCTCATGGTGTAACACCCTTAGGGGGCAGCAGTGAGTAACGTTTGTTTATTTGAGCTTGGATTTTGTCGTCAGTTGGAAACTACTACGCTAAGTCAGTTAATAAGCTAATTCGGAGACTTCAGGCTTGTACTGTAAAAGTTAGTAATTATATAATAAATTAATATACTACAACGTTATAATTAATTATAAGCTAAAATTTCATTATCATAACAGGCTTAAATATCCGTATGAATGACCACACCCTTATGTGCCACATACACGTGAGAGTGGTGCAACCGTCTGAGCATTATGTACACACATAAAAAAGATGGTTCTTGAAGGGTTCTTTAGTGAAGAAAACGGTTTATGAAGAACCATGAACACTCAAAGAACCCTTTGCATGATAAAAAGCTTATTTGCATGGTGAAAACGTTGTTCAGATTGATGGAGAACGTGGTGAAGATGGTGCTATATAGAACCTTTTTGAAAAGGGTTCTGTATAGCACCAAAAAGCGTTCTTGTATTACAATGTCAAGCTTGCAACAATAACGAAACTCTTTTTGGTGCTATATATATATATATATATATATATATGTTGGAACCATATACAACACATTGCAAAGGGTTCTTTGAGTGTTCATGGTTCTTTATAAACCATTTTCTTTACTAAAGAACCCTTGAAGAACCATCTTTTTAAGGGTGTGCCATCAACAGAAGATCAATATCTACCCATCAGCTAGCGCCATGCTAGCTAACTGCTAACTGCCGTTAGCTGACGTTACAGAAATAGTTAGGATTCTCATTCAAGCACGTTGGTGCTTATTCATTAAAGTTGCGCAAAATAGTGCACAGATTAGACTGACCTTATAATGTCTGAACTACTATGCATCTGATCCACGAAACTTACATGACATGGACACAACATAAAAAATGCAAATGATGAATCAGCTTTAGTGCGTGAAATCAAGCACCAACCTACTAGCACCTTAATTACATACCACTGACATGGATCACGCCCTAATTCATGCAGATGTTTTGGTAGGGACCCATTAAAATGAGAGCATTCTGCAGCTTGTGAGCCAATGTCTGTGCTCGTAGGAAGTGAGTGCACTGCTCCCCCTACTGACCAAACTTATAGTGTTAGAATTACGATGACTGGAAAGAATAAAACGTGAAATAAACAAAACTTCTTCATTTTTAAGATGGTAGACTGATGTGTGTTGTGTGATTATTTTCCTAAAATAATACGAAAATAATTTAAATGCGGCATTACGGCAGAGTATGAGATGCTTCTGCACTAGTTGTGTTTTGTACTTTTGTTTTTTTTCATAGAAATCAAAAGCACAAATATGTTTAAATGGAAAACAGAACGTATGCAGTATTTGTTTATACCAATATGCATCTTAAAATAAGTACATCTACTTTTGTACTGGGTTGGCGTGTGCGTAAACGGTTAGCATTGTTGTCCGTTTTAATTTATTATTGGCATTATGCACTATATTGACAGTTATACACAAATTAAGCATTTTTCAGGCTGTTAAACTGACACTCAATTTTACAAACACTCCTACAAAACGTGGGATTGATCGTAGAGAAAGCTTTGATGAATAAGGGACAACAAGCTGCCTAATAATGTTGTATTAGTGGCAGTTCAAAAAGATGTAGAGGCGCTTCACATGATGCAGAGGAATCATGTGCTAGCCTTCACTCCCAGCAGGGTAGCATCATGTGATAAGGGGAGAATTTAGCCAGATGTAGCAAAGAGTGCTTTCTACAGGCTGAACTGAGTCATGAAATGTGCATAAAATTCACTCTCAGACAGCTCTCACTCTTTATAAACCCCCATCTGCCTTATGTTAAACTACTGCAGTGGTCAGCGTCCAGCTGGGCCTGTGGAAACCAACCACTGATGCCAAACCTAGTCGGAGAGACAGCGTTGTCAACATCTGCTATCTTTCCTGCTCACCTGTTTAAACTTATCTGCACCAATACACGGGCTGAGGCGCATTTAGGAGGGGATAAGAGAAATCTATTTCTAACCAGTGGGCTTAACTGCAGCCGAGCTGAGAGCTGAGAGAGAAGAGACTGATGTGTGTACGGGGAAAAGCACTGATAGCTGAGGACTTCAATATATGTGTAATGTAACACATGCTATTCTATTCTATTCTATTCTATTCTACTCATTTAGCCATTCAAACATCCAAACATCTGCTGAACCACACAATGTATAACATGCTGAGATCATGATGCCACTGAACCCTCAGTTGCTTTGCTGTACTACATACATGTAATACATAATAGCATTATGAATTAGATAGATAGATAGATAGATAGATAGATAGATAGATAGATAGGTCTGTATTGACAGGTTCAGACTTTTTTCAGTTTGTTTCAGTGTCAAAATCTTGATTCTTCTCATACGTGCCACAATTTGCACCTTCAAAATCTTGACTGTGCGAATCTGCATAGCTGTGCATCAAGGAAATGCTGCTTGGCTGATTGACCCTCCAGTAGCACAGGGTGGGATGAGAACCAAATAATATACAACCTGAACCACAACCAGTGCAAATTTAATTGGAGCAGACTGAAGATCAGCTACTAGATGAGGTGCACTGTTATGAACGTTTATACGACCCATCTGCCAAATATTATAAAAACGCGAGTACTGATTTTTAGAGACCGAGAAAACGTAAGACGCTCCATTTTCTGCTCATTCTGGTTTGGACGCTGCCCCCTAGTGGAGACACATTACATGTAGCTACACTGGTAGACAGTATGTCTGCATATGCTTATACAATTCAACCATAAGAATTAAACACATAATAAGACGAAAACAATCTGTTCTGTTTTTGTTGTGCGTCGCACAGGAAGTGTCTTTACACAGCAGCGCTCCACTGATGTGTTTAATTACACATAGAGAAGGCAGGTTCCTCATTTTTGCCTCTGAAGAATGTTCGTTCTGTGAAAAGTGCCCATATCTCTACAGTGAGCATCAGGACTGCAGACGGGATGATATGAGGTAGCAGGGGGGCTTTAGGAGACACACACATACACACACAGTTGTGGCAGCGGCAGGGAGCCTTCAGGACATGCCGGCTGCATTAGTGAGGCCCCATACTGCGCCGCCACTGCTGCCGTTTCCTCTCCTCCCTCCGTTCAGCACCATTAATGAGACTTAAAGTCCACATGCCATCTCTCCTTCTCTGTCTTCTATCACCTTTTCTCTCTCTTGCTCGCCATTTCTTTTCTTTCTCTACTGCTCCCTTTTCTCTGTTCCTATATCCCCCTTTCACTCCCTCTCCCATATTTTCCTCTCTCGCTCTCCTGTCTCTCCCATCCTCTCTTCCACGTCCTCCTCACTCTCTACAAGCCCTCACTGTCCCCCACCACCACTGAGAGTTAAGCTCCAAACCACACATACACACACACTTATGCTTGTATTCCTAGTTTTTTGGGACTTTTCATTGACTGTATGGCCCAGAGGTGCTCAAACATTCTGTCTTGGGGAGCCAAAGTTCAGTGTTGGTATATATGACATGTTTTCAGTTCTTATATTGGAACTGAAAACGTGATATATCTAAAAAATAAGACATTTGTTGGGAAATGTTAAGGTACAGTTTCTATTCATTTGCTGAATTTAACTTATTGGAATACAATACATAAAATATTAAATGTGCTGTAACTTTTTCACAAGCCACATGTTTATACACACACACACACACACACACACACACTTTCTAAGCCACTTATCCTTCTGGGTTGCAGTGGTAGCTGGAGCCTATCCCATTGGTCATTGGGCGGAAGGCGCATATATGTGCGCGTGTGTGTGTGTGTGTGTGTGTGTGTGTATTGTAGGCACATTGTGCAGTTTTCGCCATAATTTGAGTGCCTGTTGCCCTCTACGTTGCGTGTAAATTTCATGATGAATGGACCAAAAGAAGCGACAGATGGATACTATAGAGAAAGGTACTATGCAGGTAGATTTATCCTTCATTAAGGTACAAACAATGTAAATGTATCCTCAGCGGTACAACAATGATTTTAAGGTCCAATTGTGTACTTTAAGATTTTCCTCAGAGGACGTGGACATATTTGTACCAGCCTAATATTTTAAACCAGAACAATACAATAAAAAGGCTGGAGACTAGAGAGGATATGTGGAGTCAGTACAACTTAAAAAAATATATCTGCAATGAAATATGGCACAGCTATGTTCCCTAACTAAAGGTACTGAAGACCTACTCTTGAGGGTACCACCCCTGTGACAAGACGGATACCACTTTGATTCATTTTATCAGGTAAGGTACGCACCAAACGGCTGTACCATGGCCTGCCAAAGACTGCAGGTCAAGCAAACCCTGGCTCAGTTCGCTCCTGGTGAGAATGCATTGTTATGATGACTCATCCAATAAGGGAATTCAATATCGGAGCGTTGTTTTGCATTCTTCTAGTAGCATGTCAGCACAGTACTGTCCACACAATCTGTCGTTTTAACATCTGACTCTTTACAGATGCTCATATCTTCAAGCACAAGCTACTGCTAATAACGGCAGATGAGCAAAGTATTTGCTATTGGCACTCATTTTTTTTTGATAGGTGCACTATTGAACCAACTGACGTAAGGCTTATTTGTATTATTCTGATTGAGGTATATCTAGACATGAAGCATATCTATTTTCATGCATTATAATAGATAGCATTATACATTTTATCAGCAACATATTGGAGGGATATATCTGGTCTTTATATGATAAGAAAGTAGTGAAATTTATACAACAGAATAGATCATTTTGGTAGAGGAGGTTTGTCTCACTTGTATCAGTGAACTCCCACTTGTGATGTGCAACATGAAACCAATCACACCAAATGAAAAACACCTAAACTCTATCACAAACTTTAGAAAACAAACCATGTGTGAACACAACTTTAATTACTCAATTGCCAAAACAACTTACTCGATCACTAACATAACTGAGATTTACAGTCCTAATGTTTAAGAAATTGAATCAGTTTGGAGCTGTGAAATAGCCGCTGGACGCTGAAGCACTGCTGCCCACAATTACATTCTAATGAAGTAAGATCTAAATGGGGGTGTGAGAAGACAAAGTGTCACAGTGTAACAGTAGTAATAAAGGTGTTCATCACCGGCTGTGTTCACCTCAATGGTTCAATACCTCCAGCAGTTAAAAGGTCCTTAATGCATCAGACGCAGTTTTCAGGCTGATGAAGTGCTTTTGCTGCGTATAAGGAAGGGATTGTTTGGCAACGCAGAGATGCCAGCTCAGCTCAGCATAATAAGCAGGGCCTTACCGATATGACAGTTTTGTCACTGAAACCGATTTCAAAGAGCTAAAAATTCAAAACTATATCAGCTGATGTAACTTAGTTAACCCGTGCTTTACAGATTGATATGTTAAGTAAATTCTGTTACATCAGCTAACAGACGTCCATGTTGACTACCATCGCGCTAAGCGATGTAGTGGAAAGGGAGAACCATCCTACCTACCCAGAGAGAGCGAGGCCAATTACACTTAGAACGATCCAATTATATGGACTGCCAGCCACAGATGGCTGTGCCATCGCTGGGGGTCAAACTCATGATCTGGAGCCCCCCCCTCATATATGCACAGCACCGGAACCTTGGCCAAACAATATATCAGCCGGACCCTGATATTGAGTGAGAGAGCAGAGAGAGCTCAGATGACAGCGACATGTTTCTCTCTCTCCTTTCAGTTGCCTGTGTGTATCGAGCGACACAGGCGACTCTTGATTAGGCGTGTGCTGGCTGTAATGGGATCTGTGCATTTAGCACATTTGCTGCTGTTAGCTGGCAGACTGCTATCAGCCAGCCTCCACCGCTCTGTCATTTACTCCACAGGCTGATGTGATCGCCTCTCTGGGGGGTCACAGCTAACTCACATTCCCCCTGGGCCTGCTGCTCCAGGAGGTGGTGGGACAAAAAAGATTGTGTATGTGGCCATGTTTTTAACTCTTTTTGAGGACCCATATTGGTCCCAATATTGATGGAAAACATCTATCTATCCATCCATCCATCCATCCATGCATCCATCCATCTATATGTATATCTGTCCAAAGAATAACTCCAAAATAGTAACTTCACAGGAGAGAGCAAAAACATTCTTTGCTTTCAATGTAAGTTAATGGAAAGAGTTGTAATTCTAAGCAATTTTAAAACATTTTTTAGTTAATTGACCGTAATTAATCTCACAGTGGGGAGATTTCACCTCCGCATTTTAACCCATACATGCAGTGAAACACCACATACATACTAGTGAATGCACGCACACTAGGGGGCAGTTAGCAGGGGGGCAGCCCTATCCACGGCACCCAGGGAGCAGTTGGGGGTTAGGTGCCTTGCTTAAGGGCACTTCAGTCACGTACTGTCAGCTCAGGGGATCAAACCAGCGACCTTCTGGTTACAAGGCTGTTTCCCTAACCTCCAGCCCACTACTGCCCTGATTTCTATTGGTCACCAGCAGATACATATTTGGACAGAGACGATGGCTAAACCCACAAATGGATATGCTTGTCTTCCTGGCCAGCCTGGACCTCCACTTACAGAATATAATATAACAGCAATTTAAATTGCAGTCACAATATGAAAAATCACAATGTCATATTTTCCCATATTGTTCAGCCCTACTGTAAAAGAGAGGGAACCACTCATTATCATCATGCAAACTGCCAATTAATTATAGCTGATTCTCTGAGATGGTGTCTCATCAAGTTTAATACATTTCAACTGACCATTCAAGTAACCATGACCACCCTAATATACACACAGGCATACACAGACCGGCTTAGGCAAACACACAGGCCCCGGCACACACTAGCAGATAAACACAGTGTCTGACAAAGTCACACAAAAACAACATTTTTCACCTAATCAGCCAGTAAAATCAAAGCAGACCAAAATATTCTCAATGTTATCTCCATGGTTCTGGAGGGAACCTCATAGCAATGGCTGTTTCCTGGTGCTGGGAGTGGGCTCCTGTCCACTGCCTGCGAAAATAATCCAACCGCTCTTTGTTTGGAGCGAGGGTCTCCTTCAGCACACATAATGTAAGGGGGGAAAAGTTCACTACGACCAAGACACACATTCACAAACGTCCACGCAGATACTTCAGTCCAGAGCGGTCAAAGGGCGGCAGCAACGAAAAACATTCCATCTACTAAGACAAGGATCAAGAGCTAATCTCCCACTTCAGAGTGCAGCTCTGAAGGAAGAGGGTGTTTTGCTTAGCACTCAAGCTAACAATGCTTTGCTCCGTTCGCCACCACACGCAGTTCACAAGTTAATGCAATCTCCCCAGCTTACGTAACTGTTCGAGCAAAGAACTTTCAGTGGCCTTTCCTGCATTTGAAGTAGCTGGTAGGGGGGAAAAAAACGGATCAGCAGAGAAAAGAAAGAAGACGACTTGTTCGGGAATGAATCACTCCATGCTAATCTCTTAAGTTAATTGCTAAGAACTCGTTTTAAAGAATGGTGAGGCATAATAAATCCGCAGAAGGCGGACACTGCAGGTTCATGAGAGAGTACAAAAGACTGATGGTGGTAAATCTTCACATCGGGGGGAACACTGGAACGAACACGGGCCATTAGCACTAATGGCTAACGCTAAGAGTAACTTTCCTTTTGCTAACCTTTCAAGATCCCTGTGAGGATTTGTTACTGCCTTTGGAAAAGAATCAGAAACTTTTAATCTTCAACTATGTCTCGCTGTGCTTCTTATATTCCCGAAGGCCAGACATGTGGTTGACTTTCGAGCAGTCTGGAGTCACTATAAACAAGCGATAATGCAGTGTGTTCATGTAATTGCTAGCGCATTTCAGCCTCTCAAGCTCAAACCTCCCTCAAACTTTGTCCTTTGGCTAAATATAACTGCCGGGCATGGGTGGGCATCCAAGGCCCAAAGTTCGTCCAGGCTTTTACTACGATATCTCTTCTGCGTGAGTTCATTTAAAATTCAGCCTGCTTTGTCCTACTTACCGATTCTTCAGAAAAGTTACACATCTTATTACTTTACTTTTTCTTTTTTTCCCAGTTTTTCCTGAGGAGATGTTGTTTGACAGCTATACAACAGGGACCGGTATGTCCCCTCAGTCATTAGCATAATGCTCTGTGGCTACGTTATTATTAAAAGGAGCAACACAAAAGAAACTTCTTCAGCTCGTGTAACTTTCATGCCGTTTCATGTATCGGCTGGGCGCTAAAGTCTGTGTAGTCATGCACTTTAAAGCACGGACTGAAGCAGCAGCATTTGTTCACTTGTTCAAAGCTATATTCTTAAGTCACCCACAGGGCTACGGTAAATAAAAAGGTCAGTATCGATGTGAACCCTGAAGCCTCTACATTTGTTCCGACACGGTTAAAGCTACTTAAGTCAGGTTGCAATGTAGCTGGAGTGAGTGACTGACCCAGGGGCATCTGCATGGCCTTGTAGAACATCCCCTGCTGTCGAGGAGATCCACATTTCAGCTTTTGCCTGTTGCCCTTCTTAGCATCTATAAATCATGGCTTACTTCAACCAGCAATATAAACATGTAAGCTGCCCAAAGCACAAACACAATAGCTGGATTACAAATGAATTTAATCAGACTTAGAGCATCTCAGCAGAGTGGGCTTGGCAAGCTTGCATGAAGAGTCATGGTTCGACCCAGGTACCACCTCTAGCCTTGCCCTGAGTTTCTCAAGTTGCCCTTCGTTTTACTTCCGTCGAGGGGACACCCTTTGATTGAAGAATAAAAGGCGCCAGACATGGCCCTTTACTGAGTGCTTTCAATGTGGAGACAGTCACATGACAGGCTGACAAAAACAGAGGAAACCTGAGAAACGTATCCGACCGTGGCACCTTGAAGGAATGAACGGACCTGCTAGGTCAAAGTGATGGGAGATGCATCCCACAAAGACAGCGTCTGGGCACTCTCTATCCTTGTCTGTCTCCAGTTAAAAGCTAAAATCAATAGCACAGTATCTCACATGCCTGAGGGGTGAAGACAGAACGTGGATGAAGTCTCCAGTGAAAAGTTACGACTGGCTAATTAGCGTCGCACAGCCATTCCGGCACCTGAGGGTGAAGAAGGACGCTGAAGCTCGGATAAGTCCCAAGTAAATCACTTGTACCCGGCACATTTTTGATTGGCACTGGTGACGGGAGGCTTTTGTTAGCATAAAATGTTTATGTACGTCCTAAAGCGTTCCCGTAAAACCGCTTATGATCAATAAAAATCTGCAAGGAATGCCTCGCACTCTTGATTGCAAGGTAGGTCCTGCATTTCCTAAAGCTTCCAGAAAGTAACTGCTTATGTCCTGTCTAGCCTGTTCGATCTGAGCAGTAAAAATATACTGAGAATGAATTATAAACAATTCAGTTAAACATCCCACAAAAATGAAAGCACATTAGTAGCATCACAATCAGACACAGTAATAAAATTAACATGATTTCCGTAATCCCTGATTTCTGGTCTATAGCAAAACTCCACAATTCCTTATGTGGGCAGCAGCTGCTGTAACTGCTTTACAAGGCCTTAAATGAAGGTACTCCAGCACTCCTTCTTTTCTTCTCTACCCCTCCATTCTCTCCTCCATATTTGTCTACGTGCCTCAGACAACAAGGCCTAGCACGCTTATTTGTATGCTTCCGCAGGCACTACAGAAATCCCCTCAGACCTGAGCACCAGCCGCTGCTTGAAGCGCAGTCTAAAGTGTCCAGATTGGTGTGCTGAGATTCCGGCCTGTACGGTCTGCAATCTGCCGGACTGAAGGCGTTATTAAATCCCAGACAGATGAAAAAAATGAACGGAGCCGGTGGAAAGCTCTCTCGGGTTTCTAACAGGGTCAGGACGGCAGTGGTTACTGTGACCACCTGCGGAGCCAAGTTCTAGTATCCTGTTCTAGAATGAGCACCACCTGTGGTGTTACCATGGAGACGGAAGCATACGCACATGGTGATGGTTACTACTTAGTCACATCAGCTTGCTTGGTTACACTTCTGAACTAGGGGCACTGAGGATACTAAAACATTAGAGCACAGAGATGCAGCTAATGAATGACGTATGAAGGATATGAGTGCTGTTGCAATGTTGGGTTTAAAACCGAAAAGGCCAACGAGGTCTGAAAATGCCAGTGGGAGGAAATAGGATCGTTCGACTTGACTCAAAAGTGGCAAGTGTCACTTCTGACGTGTAGCAGGACGTCAGAGCTCAGAATTGCCTTGTTTTTGACGTGCGTGGATGCTTCCATGAAAGCGAGCACGGTTCGCAAAAAGCTAGCCAGGTAACATTATCTAACATTATCTCAGGATATACTGACCTTCCCAAAAAGTGAACTCTATGGTCAACAAAGGTCAATGAGAAGAAATTAGGTTATGCTGCGCTTGACTTCACTCTAAAGCAGGAAGTCAGAGTTCAGAATTACATTTTTTAACATGCGCAGATGCTTCCATAAAAGCAAGCATTGTTAGCAAAAAGCTAGCCCACTAACGTCAGTTCAGGATGTATTTACTTCCTCAAAAAGTGAACTTTACAGCCAATTCAACCAACTACAGTGCCTGTAGAGCATGTAAAGCCAATACTACTATTACTTTAAAAGTGATTAAGTACTTAAATCCAGGTAACAGTGTGAGCAGCCATGTTTATAAGCTGAACTCGGATTAGGAATTCCCAGTTAAAGAGACTTTTCCTAGTCAGAGGTCAGAAGCTCTGGACACGTGTGTGTGTGTGTGTACGGTTAATGTATGATGTTTTCACCTGCCTATGTAACTCACACCAGTATGGATTAGTGGTGTACATGCATGCAACTAGTTTATGGTTATGTGTGTACAAGTGTGTTGGCATGCAGTTTTGAGGATCCCTCAGGTGGCAAGCGGTCAGCAGGTGTAAGTGGATGGTGATGAATGTCCGGCAGTGACCTGGCAGTCTGCCGAGAGCGCTACACCGTGGACGCGACGTCACCATAACGACCATCCATCATGCAGCAGCCGCCAACAGGCAGAGTGAGTCATACATCATCAGTGGTCTCAGGAGTGCTGGTACCGTACCATGGTTCTTTCCTCTAGAGCCCCACTCCATTAGCACTACTGCAGGAGGATCGGCCAAAACGGCCACTTGGGCAGAGACCTGGAATGCTGCTAACTTGTGTCCAAAGTGTCCAGGACACCTCATAGGTTACTTAAGCATTATTTGTGCTGGATTATTTTTACCAGAGGGAAGTTGTGTTGTGGAGTTTGTAAAGGATTTGAATGGCTGATTCTTATGGTCTAAAGTATATAGGTGATTTTCCAAAATTACTACAGTCTGGAAGGAAGCATAATAGCCTATAAGTACATGTTAGCAGTACACGGTAAGTGTGACATCCAATATCATGGTACACACCAAGAATGGCAGCAAAAAGAAAAAGTTGTAGCTTCCAGTCGGCCTCAACTGAAGACAAAGAAGTTGTGTCAAGTTGTGCTCCAATTTGGTGGTCTTTATCTTCCGGCTGCCAAAAAGAGATTTCACCATCTATTACCAAGGTTTCTTATTCCATTATTATGAGGTCAATTCGAACAGGACTGCTTCCACTGAGAGAGCTCTGAGTTCAGTGAATTACAGAGAGCAATTTGCTCTGAAATTATTATTTGTCAGTCTACAGATATTACAGATTAGCACTGGATTAAAATCACAAATCTTTTAAGTAATCAAACTACCTCCCCAGGTAAAATTAGTCCATCTTGAATAGAGCAACAGCCAGTGATGTATAAAACAAACATGTGAAAGAAAAGCCTATTTACAAACCTCTCCTCTGCTGGATTTTTTGCCACAATTATTTGCGCCTACATCATCCGTCCCCTAGACAAAAAAAAATTCTCCACATATCCGTCAAGCCCACGCTTGAGCTGGCCGCTCAGCTTACAGCGCAAGCAAGCATGCGTGCTCAATGCGTAGTGAGGCGTGCACGTGGACATTTTGATAATTGTAAAACACAGGCCTGCTCATGTGGCCACGCGGGCGGAAAACACCTCACGGTCAATACGCCTCTCCGCTCATTAAAGACGCCGGGCTAACTCCGTCTCCTGGCTAGAGCTTCAGTTCAGCCAGTTCCTCCCACCAAAGTCACTGACGCACTCAGGCCTGGTTCACACATACCACCTCTGTCTTCCAATCCATTTCGCTGCTCACGTTAAAGGGTAGAGCGTTCATACAGCCTACACCAGCACTGCATCCCAGACATGGCCCGGAAGTAGAGTGGAACCTAGAGAACAGGTGTCAAGGCTATTTTCCCACGTGTTGTACAGCACATTAAGCAAGACGGAGTAAAATAAGATGTGAAAACTAAACAAAACAATCAAATAAAAATGAAAAATTCTGGAAATAAAGGCTATTATCATACAAAATAGTAGTTATGATTGGGAAACTGTTTTACAAAAAGTATAAGTTGGAAATCTGCCATGGTAAACAAATCCAACAAATCCACAATGCTCTTTTTTTTTCAAGTAAATCAACCGATTTGACTATACAGTTGTAAGCAAAAGTTTGAACACTACAGGTCAAATGACATGCTATGTTGACTTTCTAGGTAAAAATAAGTTAACACATCCTTTACAGAGTACAAACTTAAATATTGTATTTTTTTGCAAATATCATTGCATCATTCCTACTTATTTGCCGAGGTTAACATAGTAGGTAAATTAAAACAAAATGTGCCATAACTTTTTCACAGGCCACATTGTATGTTTTATTTTTTGTCCAATATGTTAAGAATACAGTGTGTGGTGTACAACAGAAAATACAGGGAATATGCATGTGCTGGTGATGAAATATGGCTGTTTTGCCATAATTTAGGCTGAAGTTGATTACAGTACAGAGTGAAGACGAAGCGGTGGATGAATCACGGAAGGCAGGAGTGATAAGCCTGGCGTGTCTCGGGCACAATGGGCTTTAGAAATCTCCTCCGTGCCGATACAGACATTACCACACACGCCAGCGTAATTGGGCTTTGGCATTAGCATCTGAATGGCACCATGTTTGGGCCGAAGGGAGTGAACGAAGGAGGGAAAGAGAAAGAGAGAGACAGAGAGAGAGAGAGCGAGAGAGAGAGAGAGAGAGAGAGAGAGAGAGAGAGAGAGAAATAGCAGAAAGCTGAATGTGCTTGAGAAGAAGAGAGATGGATGAGAAACTAAAGGGGGTGTGGGGGGTTGGGTGAAGGACAGAAGTGAGATGGAGGGAGCTGTATTAGAGCTGCCTGTGTGTTCTGATTAAAGATGAGCTCTGGTTGGTCGGGAGCTGCTGAGAAAAGAAGAAGCAGACAGGGGTTTAATTGGCTGATGACCTGTCCTGCGGTAAAATCCTCAGCCGCAGCAAGGGACTCTCTATCCACGTCTCTCTCTTTATCGCGAGCCCTTATATACTTCTGTTCAAAAGTGTGGAATCACTTGTGATATTGATTGTTTTTTGTTATTTTATTCAATAATAACGGATACGATGTTCAATATTTCAATCTGTCTAGGAATAATAAGACATTATTAAGTGGTAAATAATACTGTGATTCTCCTTTTATAGTGACTTTTTGTCAAGCTGCCTGGAGATTTGATCATCACTTTATTTATTACAACTTCATTCTCTACATTTTACAGCTTTCTCAGTCATTATGAAATCATCTGAGGCTCTGTTCATCACGTTTCATGATTCTGGACACATAAAATTCCTTCTTTTTTCATAGCTTCCTGCTAATAGTTTGAAACTAAATAAAGTTGTGGAATATCAGTTTTCCAATTAATTTCTCAATTAATTTGAATCAGATAAAAAGGAACCAGTAGTGCCACATTTAAAAATTTCAATTGTTAGACAAGGTTTTACAACTGAACAGGCCTAATTGTGCTCTCTGTGCAAAGAAATATGCAGTTGTTCAGTGTCCTTTAAATGAGAATTCCACAGATTTTTCAAAAAATTCTGCATAATTAAATCATAAGGATATAAATAAGGTGGACTGGTGTTAAATGGTCTATTCTAGAAAGACTTACTGAGTCAGAGTCATTCAGTGTTGGTGATAGGAACCAGACGCCTGAAGCATTTATTGTCTCTAAAACTACCTCACAGAAACTTATCACAGAAACTTATGACATGGAATGGTTATGAATACTCTGTCTGATGCCTGAGACACCAAATGCATTTATAATCAATAATCCAATCATAATCGGATTTCTGCAGTTATCTTATTATTCAAATTATTGAAACAGCACACTTTGGTTTCTTAGATTGGAGTAAGGTCTAGAAATCCTATTAAGAAATCTGAGAAAGAGAGCTGGATTTTAGCTCAGTAATCAGATTTCTCAGTGCATGTAAACTCTTACTCTGATTCCTTTCGGATTTCTCAGTCTGCATGTGTGAAAACAGATGGCGGTACCGGAAACAAGTAAGCACCCGCGAAATGGCAGCAAAACACTTTTGTGTGTGATCACTTTTGAGTGATGCTGAAACCAAATACATGCTTGACGAAATGAAGGATTTAAATATTCTTCATCTTCTAGATGATGTATGTTCACATTTTCATTTAAAGTGGCACAGAGTTTTAAAAGAAAAGCCGCGGCATGAAGTTTGAGTTTTACGTTACATCACTTCTTCTGTGAGTTTACTGACCAGTTACAAAGCAGAAATCTGATTACCGTCTGACTCATTTAGATCAGGAGTTTCCCATTATCTGATTACTCAAGTGCAAGTAAACACGTTGATCAGATTACTGACAAAATCTGATTTTCTGCAGTTATCGGGTTATTACGTGCATATAAACACACTCACTGTGTTTTTGGCCTTATTTTGGCCTAAAATATATTTTTTACAACATTTTTGTCAATCTTAAAATGGCAAAGGGGTACATGCAGGCCGTGGTAGGGCCAGATAGTCCTCAAAGAAAACTCAATTTGTCAGATTTTCCACTGTTTTACCATCATCAACATTACATATAAAACTCAGCAGACATGTGTAGCTTCACTGGCTGTTTTGTGCAGTAAATAAAACGGCTATATTTGACTCCTGTATGTAAAAACTGGTGTTATATCATTGCAGTGTTCACAGAAACACATGAGCTGACAGCCCTCCGCTGATCCACTGATCAGACGGTCTGGGCCGCCTCAGTTTATGCAGTGTGAAGTGAACGTCTCTCGCCTGCTGACTCCAACACACCTGAACAGCAACACAGGAAGTATCCCAGAATGCCGAGCGAGGCAGCTGTTAAGGGCGCTGCGGGGAAAATGCACGTCCCCCCGTTTGGTCACCTGCCCTGTCACAATCACTCATCCTCTCCATTAATCAAAGCACACACACACCTGCTGTCAGCACTCCGCCTTTCACTTAGCCCAGGATAACAGCGCCGTGAATACGGCAGAACGCTTCCTCCACTACGCTGCCCCCCCACCTCTCTCTCTCTCCTCACACTTCTACGCTTCATCATCATCTCTCACGGCCTCTCTGCGTCTCCCCCCAGCTCTCAGCAGACAATGATAAACGTCCTGTCACGTCTTCCTTTCGAGGAAAAAGTGGAGGGAGAGGGAGAGAGACAGAGAGAGAGAGAGAGAGAGAGAGACAGCTGAAGAAGAGAGAATGAGCTGGTAAGTGGAAATGAAGAAAGAATGAAAGAGAGACAAAGAAGAAGAACAAGACAAGTAGAGAGTGAGAGAGTCTGATAGACAGAAAGAGAGAGAGAATGACAGTTAAGGAAGGAATTAGCCAGGAAGTAGAAATGAAAGAAACAAGGGAAATGTACAAAGGCGAAATAGAGAGAGACAGAAAGAGAGAGAGAGAGAGAGAGAGAGAGAGAGAGAGAGAGAGTTAAAAAAGCTGAATTATAGAAAGAAAGAAACATGAAAGGGAAGACAAGAGATAAAAACAAAAAGAAGAAAGAAAGAAAGAAAGAAAGAAAGAAAAAGAAAATGAGGTGAGAAGCAGAAAGAAAGGATAGAAAGAAAGGGAATGGGAATGAAAGAGAGAAATAATTGAAAATAATTAAAGAGAGAATTAATTGGGAGATAAAAAGAAAGTGAAAGAAAGATGAAGAGAAAGAAGACAACATGGGAAAAACATGAAGAAAGACAAAAAAGAAGAGAGAATTGGCTTGGATGTAAAAAGAAAGTGAAAGAAAGATTTAGATGAAAAATGAATAAAGAAAGAAAGACAGAAGTATAGATTAAGAGGAAGGAGAGAGAGTCAGAGGGAGAGTGAGTGAGAGAGAGAGAGAGAGAGAGAGAGAGAGAGAGAGAGAGAGAGAGAGAGTAATGCTCTATGGCTGTCAAACGGTGCGGATGCTGTTACCATGGTCGTGTTACCATGGCGTTCACAGAATACATGAGTAATGAAGGCAGACGCGGGTCAGAGGCTCAGCAGAAGGACGAGGCGACAGAAGGGAAAACCTGGCCAACCAGGGCTCAGTATTCTCAGGCCCCGCCCCCGGGGGACTGTAGCAGCCCTGTGCACCTGTGTCCTCTGAGGAAGAGCGCTCACAGAACCCTTGTTAGAGAAGGTGCGTTCAGCCTAATCAGCCTGTCTAAATCCTCACCTTCTCTACACCTGAGGGACTCATCCTTTCTCTCCCTCTCTCCCTCGCTCTCCCTCTTCCTCTCCAGGCACCTGAGGGATCTCTCCTTGCTCCTCTCGCTCGATGGAGTCAAAGAGAGACACTTTAATTGATTTTCAAAACACGTTTCAGATGACAAAGCCCAGAGCCGCCGGGATATCACAGGTACACAATGCGGAGCCCGCGGATTGATGGAGGCCCATTCAGCGCTTTGACAAACTGATTATCTCTCTGGGGGCTTAAGTGCAGATCGATTACAGGGTATACAAAAGAGAAGAGGAACGAAAGAAAGCAGAAGAGAGAGCGCGAGAGAGCGAGAGAAAAAGAGAAAGAGACAAAGTTCTATCACTTCCACATGCACAGTGAGACGATTTAGCGAGAGGCTTACTCAAAGATTAACCACACCTTGACGTCGACTCGCTGTATTGATTACACAAATCATACAAATACAGAAATACATCACAACAAGCACAGGAACGGGATATGATTTTCCGAGAAAAGTGACGCATGCACAGTCCCTGGCCTATGGCTTATTTGCTCTACTAAGATGACAGCACTCTGGGTGTCCCAAAACAGCTAGCATAGGTTGATGACCCGTGACAGATCAAAGTGTAGAGGTGACGATTTAGAGCCCATGTGTCAAAGATCAGGCCTGCCACGCAATCCTATCCAGCCCACAAAAGTATTTTAATTTTCTATTAACGTTAGCCTGTTTCACCATGTGCTGCACTACAGTCCCCAGCATGCACTGCAATGTAATGTGCTCTGACTCTCCTATCCCAACAACAATCTATGGGACAGAGGATACACCTCAGTTCTACACAATTGTGCGCAATTCCACACCAG
Source organism: Colossoma macropomum (assembly GCF_904425465.1). NCBI lineage: Eukaryota > Metazoa > Chordata > Actinopteri > Characiformes > Serrasalmidae > Colossoma > Colossoma macropomum. The sequence goes on from NW_023494810.1 coordinate 25,265,755, forward strand.
TCATATCACCAAACACACTAGCTGCATTTCAGCTGCAGTTCAACCATTATAAACAATTAACTTTAGCTCAGCAGCTCAGAAATTGAGCCCAAGTCTTAATGAACTTGCAGCAAAGAAAAGATGCCAAGTGTCTATTCCAAGTAAATAGGTAGGTTTAAAAGGCAGAGCACCTGGGGACATTTCAATTTTGAATATTTCATGGGTCCATACAATATTTCAAGGTCTACTACAAGTGTCTATATTTTACTGTTGAAGTTTTTTGCACATTTCGAATAAACAATAGTCAGTTTGGGTTACAGTACAACCTTAATTAAAATTGAAATAAAAACTTTGTTCACTGTCCCACAGATTTGATGAGATTTTTAATATGGCCCTTTTACTGGTTGAGTTTGACACCCCTGATTTAGAGTTTACTTAACACCACCCCCTCCCCAACCCCCCCGCCCACCTTTCATACAGGTGGTACAGCCCAGGTCGCAAAGGAGGACGGAACAGCTTTTTAGCCCCTGGCCACAAATATCAATTAACCCCAAAACGGATGCCATACTGCCCTTTCTCCTGGGTTAACAGGTTAAGCAGTCTGCCTGGCCCAAGCCTGCTGTTCCTCACTCTGTTACTCTGGACACTGGACCAGCTTGCCCTGCGCTAGTCCCAAACTGGAACACTACGTTTGTAGAGCAGTCTCAGATTGTTGGTGATACTTTTATTGGAGGCTCCCAAAACAGGGACTGGATGCATTTACAGTATAAAGCAATAATATTAATGAACAGCTTATGTCAGTACTTGCAAGACTGTTTTATGAACTAAATTTATTGCTGGAAGGCCCTAAAGTGACAGACATTTGTTCCATTTATAACACTAGCCATGGTTACATGCAGCCTGATAATCCGTTAATAATCCAACTAATAGCTCAATTGGAATAGAATACGTCCCTGTATACACATCAATCGGAATAGACCAGTCCAACTGAGCCCATTAGGAATACAATTTGAACGAAGTGGGTAATCCTGTAAACAATCAGTTAAATTTAAGAATAATAGCCGTGTAAACGTCTGTATCCGATTACATTCCCTATCGGAAAGTTTAAGTACGCTCTGTGCATGTGCATCACATCATAGTGAAAGTTTCGAACGTTCAACATGGCGGAGCAGAAACTGGTCTGCAGAGGAGACGAAGTTTATCCTCTGATCTTTAAAAGACGCCAGTGGGACGGACGTCCAGCTTATGTGTCTCAGAACACGACGTCTTCCTCTCGTCCTTCTTTAATAAGTACATGTGAAGTACGTTTTCCTGAGTCTGACATCATTTTAAAGTCATTAAAAACATAAGCACTGCTGACCACTGCTCATCTTACTCTGACTGGACTCGTGATGCTCGTTGTCATGGTAATGTCTACACTAAGTGGTTCTCTACAAATTTGCATAATTTTTGGATCGGATTACTTGTGGTGTGCAGGTAAATGGAGACTTTCCATCAGATTGTTGAGTAGAGTGAGCATATAAACACCTCAGTCTGAATCTATAATCAGAATATATTCAATCTGATTGGCAAAAAATTTTGCATGTAAACACAGACACTGTCATGAAGAACTTACAAGGTGGAGATCTAATCAGAAACACTGCTGACCTTATTCAGTGCTTATGCATGTGCTATATAGGTAGCCTACCAATAAACTATTAATCAGTCAATCTGCCGTGTTTCTACTTTAGTTTTAATCTGGGAAAAAGCTAACGTAGCTAACAAGCTTTGTGTAAACTCCATAATACTGCATGAGCTACATCAGCTGTGTAGCTCCAACACTAAACTAAGCAGAAACATGAGTCGGCTAATTGACTAATTCAATTTAGTAACACTTCATAGGGATATCATAACACGCACACAAGCACTGAAAACATATTTCCAAAGCAAATATGTTTGGGTTAAGGTTTAATCATGTTAATTGGATTTTACCAGAACTATTATTTTAAAACTCGTTGGTCTGGTACGCAACTCAGAACCCTCTTCACATCATACTAGTGTTATAAAATATCAACTTTTCATTCTCCCTTTTATTTAAACCCTTTTCCCACCGTACAGCTGGATACACATCTGGCAATGTGCTAGATCTTAAAACAACATACGTCAGAAGAAGAAACAGAACTCATATCACGATGACGACCATCTGTTACGCTGATAGGAGTCATAAGATGCAGTATAATCTTTGATAAGTTTGATTGTTTGCACTCATATGACAGGACTACAGTGCAAATGCTTTAGCAGGATGATACTGGACTTGACACGTCCCAGCCACGGTGAATGGATTCCGGATTTGATACATTTTCAAATCATACCTCCAAAATAGTAACTCTAAGAGTAAGAACATACAACATACCATATGTAACTAATAACTCAGAAGCTTTGCTTTTGGCCCATTCATCATGAAATGTTCATGCAAGGTAAAGGCCAGGAGATGTTTCCTGATAAAATTGCAAAAATCAAGAAAAAAAAAGAAGATAAAAAACAGATGTTACAAGATTAACAGCACCAAAATGCTGACTTGTTACATTCAATGCTTGAAATGATGTAAACAGGCCAAAGGAAGTTCAGGTTCTAGTTCACCTTCCATGTGTTTGGGCAGAAGCTAAAATCATGATAACTGTGATTAACTATGTCTTTTTGGTACTGTAATGCCACTTTAATAGAACGTAACAGAACAGAAATTTGGCTAATTAGCCACCAAGCTCGCTAGTTATTTTAACTTATTAGCTACACTAGGTTGCTCTAACAAGAAATTGTGCACACTTACAAAAATGACATTATACAATAAACATACAGACTTCTGTTTTTCCAAAATTCGTACAATGCTGTGAACTAATGCAGTTAACCATCTTGCTCACTAGTTAGCTTATCTGAACACTATTTGCTAAAGTAAAGGAAATAACTTGTTCTGTGGCTGTAGCTTCCTAACCAGCTTAAGCCACCTTAACAAACTCTTTACATATCAAATATTCTAAAAATAGCACTTAAAATATCAATATACATTTCTAGTTTACATTCTGTGGCAGTTACTGGTCATTTAAGACCCCCCTGCACTTTTTTAAAATGGCTAGCTCCTCTTGGGTTGTTTATTTTGATTAAATAGACTAATATTTGGACTGAATGTTGGCTAAAATGGATAAATAATATTAGTATTTAAAATTACAATAGTTTCATATGTATGTTCCATGTATAAATTTAACTAACAACCTGTCAAATGTGGTGTAGAGCTATTCTAGCAGCAGCTAGCATGATACTGTGGTAGCTTAGCATGCTACAGCTTCACACATGACAGCACAGGTTCATTTCAGTTCTCTGAAGATTCACTGCGGCAAGTTTAGAAAATAAAGACTCTAAGCAGGTAAACCTGCATTTTTGAGTGTGGAACTGTTAGCTTAAGCTACTTTTGCTTCAATAGCATTGTTAGCACTAGACAGTAGTGTTAGAAAGAAAGTCTAAACAGCTTCACACATAAATACACAGGTTTACTCTGGTTCACTGAAGCTTTGATGACTTGAATAGTGCTCTGGGACTTTATCTTCACCCAGAAAAGTAATTTGCTAGACTTTAGTTGACGTCAGCAGGAAAGAGAGTGGAGAACATCTTGGGGCACCATTAGGCCCTGTTAGCACCAATCTTGAGCTCCAAAAACCATAAAAATTAACCTTTTAGTATATGATCGATGGAAAAAGCAAAGCTCCAGTTTTCTGGTGCCAAAGTTTCCAGTACTCTGTACAGTGGAAAACCGCCTTTGAGTCATCTGGACGTTGAAGCTCTCTTTACAGTATGGTCTATATACCACAAAGTGACCCACTTGGTTCTGCAATGAGTCTTCATATGTTGGATCTGTCATTGATAATGCATATTGTGAGACTATTTGGATGATAAAAATCGAAAAAGAATACCAAAAGAAACAAATTGGTATCACTGTATTGCTTTGTACGGCTGTCTGGAATAATGGGTGTATAATACAAGGCAAAAAGTAGAGACATTACAAACTCTAATGACCTAATTTCATCTAACCTTGGAAGAAGATCAGCTGCGTCAAACAAAAGTGGGCCTAATAGGCAGGAATTAGGAGTTTACTCAAGCCAATTCGGGACTTAAAAGATGTTAGTGGTAATCGATAAAGAGCAATGATGCTCGCTAAGCTATTACTGTGGTCCACATTCTTGACTGCTTTGTCTTAGGATCCTATTACCTGCGAGGCAACCAAGGATGTCTTTCATATGGTAAACAAGAAGAGGGGGGTGCAGTTATTCACGCCGTTGAGTTAATAATGAGACAAAGATGCTGCCTCTACAAAATACGTAGGCCTGCATTTCTCCGCCGAAGTAGAATTCGTTTTACAGTTCAAAGTTTTCTGGCAGAACGGTTCTGCGTAATATGGAAGATGTTGCTATGTCATCAACTTCTGACTGCCCTTTGCTTTGTTTGTTCACATTTCAAGCGACCCTTTTTATGCCCTTCTATGAAATCAATATTTCCTCCTCATGCAGCCCAGTAAACGTCCAGCATAATACGAATAAGGGTCCGTCTGAAAAGAGGAGGGCCTCTGCTGACTTCGCCCCGTAACTTTTTATTCCCCGCATTAGCTTAATTACTTCAGCTATTCCCAGAATAAATGGGGCGTGGAACTAAAAGACACACGCACTTGTATTTGTATTTCCGCTGAACTACGGCAACAATCTGAGTTATCTGAACCTCAACCTCGTCTCGTCTCTTGGGCAAAGGGCATTCGATCATTAATTGATATTTTAATAGCCTGTGTTCTATTCATTTTATTGAATATTGCATTTTGAGTGTTGTAGTGTCTGCCATGAGTACTTGCCAGGCGAATTGGTAACCAACCCTTCTTCTAGAGATCTACTTTTCTGCACAGTTTAGCGCCAAACTGTATCTAAAACACCTCCCACTGTTACTCTAAGGGCTTTTTCACATTTATCCTGAATACTTGAGTCTGCATCCAAGACTGATTCTGGGCTCGTTTGGGGGAGGGGCTCATTATTGCTGGTTTGCTTTCATACACAAGAATGCCATCCCAACTGTGGATCGATTGCACAAGTCCATACATCAAAAACAGCTTTCACATTTGACCAAACGTGCAGAGAAAGTGGTCCTGAGTCCAGAAAAAAAACACTTGTGTGAAAACATCTTAAGATTCATGCATCTAATCCAACCAACCAAAGACCTTTGAAGAATTCCCCAATTTAGTTGTCGCCAATTCTACCCGCTAGTTAGGATTTGACCAAGTTCTGCAAACATGATTTTGGGTGCCTCTGGTCAAATTCCATGTTTTACTGATATTGTAAATGGATATAATGAACTTGTCCTCTACTCTGCACATTTAGATGCCCAAGTACCGTTTGTTTGCTGAATTTAACCTACACATTAAAAAATTCCGGCGTTTGCAAAAGTTGTGGCACATTTTCTATTTTATTTTTTCCCAATATGTTAAACTCAGCACTAAAATTAGCAGACAAATGTTATATTTAAGCTTGTTTCTCATCGAAGATGTGTTAACTTTTCACTTAGAAAACTAACAAAACATGTCATTTGACTGAAGGTGTTCAAACTAGTGCATATGACTAATAATATATTCAAAAGAAAATTATAAAGGTGCACATTTCTAAATGGTTATTGGCTTGGACACAGAGTTGTGCGGAATTTTTCGGAAGCTTATACAGCATGTGGAAGTTCTTTAGACGCAATGCTCATTTCCTTTTCTTTAAAAGAACCAACCATTGCAAGGTTCTGTAAGGCAGTGCTTCTCAAACTGGTCCTTAGGGACCCCCAGATGGTCCACATTTTTCTTCTATCCTAGGTTGGAGCAAAAATCTGGACTGTCTGGTGGTCCTTACGGACCGGTCTGAGAACCACTGCTTTATGGAACCCTTTAACTCAACCTATTTTATTTCCACAATGCCAGAAATTTCATGTTTTCACATCACCATTTGGACATCAGGCCTAACTAAGGTAGTAAAACCGAACACACTCTCACATACACACTTACACAAATACATACTACACTCTGCTCTCCAGTGTAGCTACAATGTGTGCCTCCAAAGGCTTGACCTGTGCTCGTTTTGGGCCCACTGGGTCCTATCTAGTGTTTCTGGCACTGCTAAAATGAGACTGGGGACCTCAGTGAGCAGGCCTCAGATCCCCAATTAAAACTCTGGCAAAAAAACCTAGAAAAGGTGTCCCCAAAGTACAGCGCCTGAACAAGAGACACAGCATGTAACAATTTGCTCCACAGGATTTCAGACAGGGATTCATTTTTTCTGGTTTAATGCCAAATTCTGCAGCAGCATAATTAGATCAGTGGTGATATATAGATCAAAAATGTGATAGAACAGGCTGACAGCGATATCCTATGCATGCTGTGAGTGCTTAGTGACCACTCAAAAATGCTTGGCTTTGAGTACTAAAGCTCAGTTAATACAGCCTTGATTTAATAACACATACCAGTTCATGTCTCCTTGAGATTCTTCTAACTAATTCAAACTATTTTCCTATTTTTGAAAGAGAAAACTTTTCTTCTGGGATCAATCATTCTATATCTTTTTTAAATGGCATTTTTCTTACTCAGTATGAACTGTCTTTATTCTGCTCTTAGTGGCTTCTGTGGCATTGACGTTTAGCAAAACATAGTTGATTTTGCCTTGAGATCAGCAGCTGCTCGTTCTTTAGAAACTATTCTCTGACTTTTTCAATACAGGCAGAGCAGATTAAACTGGTAGAGCAGAAATGAGCAACACACAGTAACACCATAGGCTGTGCATTGATTAGAGTTCAGGCTACAGTACTGACTGGACTCCTCTCTTTTACTCTTGCCTGACACAACAGAGAGACGGAGAGAAACACAGAACAGCAAAGGAGAAAAATGACAGAGAAGACAGTGGATGAAAGAGTGAAGGGAAAGAATTAGAGAAAGAGAGAGGGAGGAGAGCTTGTAAGGGAGAGGAAAGAAAAGGAGAAGTGCTTGAAAGAGTGAAGAGAAGAGACAGAGTGAGGAACAGGGAGGGCTGGAGAGAGAAGGGGAAGCGCTTATAAGGGAGAGGAAATAAAGGGAAAGAGCATGGAAGGTGGAAAGAGGGGGAGAGAGAGAAGGATGGAAAGAGTGGGAGAGAGAAAGGGAGGAAGGGAGAAGGATGGCAAGAAAGGGGAGAGAGGGAGAGAGAGAGAGAGAGAGAGAGGAAGGGACACAGGGGGAGGTAGGGAGAGAGCATGTGGGGAGGGAGAGAGAGAGGGAGAGGAAGAGAGGGAGGTAGAGGTAGACAGAGGGTGGGATGGAGAGAGAGAGACGGGGAGAGAGAAGGAGGGGAAAAAGAGAGGGAGAGGGAGAGAGGGAGGAAGGGAGAGGGAAGAGGAGAAAGAGAGGAAGAGAGAGAAAGAAGGAGAGAGGGAGATGAGCAATTTCCAGACAAGAAATAAAAGGAAGGTGCATTAAAGAAGGGAGGGGGAGGGAGAAAAAGGAAAGGGGGCAGGGAAAAAAAGGGAGGAAAAAATAAATGGAAAGTGTAGGAAAGAAGGTAGAGGTAGATAGAGAGACAGATAGAGGGATGGAGAGAAAGAAAGAGAAAGAAAGTGAGAAAGAATACTTGTAAGGGATAGGACATAGGAAAAGTGCATGAACGACTGAAAAGAAAGAGAGAGCAGGGAGGGAGAGAGGAATAGGGAGACAGAGAGGAAGGGGAAATAAAGGGAAAGAGCATGAAAGACTGAAGAGAAAGAGAAAGAGGAAGAGAGGGAGTAGAAGAGATGAAGATAATGAAAGGAGAACGCACGAAAGAATGAAGAGAAAGAATGGCAAAGTAAGGGAAAGTGCGTGAAAGAGGGAAGAGAGGCAGAGGGAGAGAAAAAGAGAGAGAAGTGGAGAGAAAAAAACAGGCGTGGATGAAAGAGAGGAGCGAGTGCAGGGTTGTCACTCGGTTGCAGCACAGAAACAATTATTCTGCTCTTCTTCTCGGCGGCGCTGCTCTCTCTGGACCGGCACTCTAACTGCTGAAGCGCTCTCTGGGTCGCTTTGACTAACCCACCAGAGGCATCGCCTGGAAATATTCATCTCGCTCCCTTCTGCCTCTCACATTTACCCAACTGATTCCCTAATCACGCTGCCGAGGGTGCCACAGGCCTCTGCGTCCTCCTGAGGGACCCGGAGAGCGTGTATGAATGTGCGTGTGGATCGAGAGACTGATCGACACAGATGGAGCGAATGCAGAAACGGCGCTGTGTTCTACTGCTGATAATGATATGCACAGGCAGTATGGCATATATATGTATTGCAGCTGTGTATCTGTGCTAAAGCCAGACTGTGGCAAAGCTATTAACTTCATCCTGTTCTCGGAGAAAAGCAACTGGAGACGCTGCTGGATTTTGAATGAGGGCCTCATGGCTCTGGTATCAGGGATTTTAACCCCTTAAACTCTGAACATTAACTAGATTTTAGAAAGCGCGGTCGCTCGACTCCACGACACTGTGATGATTGCAGGGGTGGGCGATATGGCAAAAAATATCATATTGCGATACTTCAAAACATTTTCACGATACGCGATATGCATCATAACATTGTTTTTCTGAAATTTGATAAGTTGAAACAAAGACAGCAGAACCTGTAAAGGACTGTAACTGTAAACTGTTATAAACCTACAACTATAATGATTTTATTCAACGTTTCACAGACTGTACTAAATACAATTAAACAGGTCTAATATGATTTTATGATGAAACATTGTGTTCATTAAGTATTTATAGATGTTTCACTTAAATCATTTTATCTAGTGAAATTATTGCGCAATATTAGAAAATAATTTAGCTTGTTTAAAGAAATAATAATAATAATAAATAAAAATAACATAATGAAAAATTGCCAAAACAGTGAGATCATTTGGTACAGAGTAATGTTGACATAAAGTAACGAGTAACGAGATTATTTTTACTGTAATTCCATTACAGTGTAAGAGAAATAATTAGTGCCTTGTACTTTTTATGCTAATGAACTGATAAGTGTGTTTTCTTATATAAAGAAGTAACATAAGAAACAGCCCTTAATGTAAAGTGTTGTTGATATTCTGAGTGAAAATAACTACACACATCCTCTATGGAACTTAAATGCATTATTTCAGCACATTATAGAGCTCATTTTCTCTGCTGAGTTTAATATATTGCAAAAAAATAGAATATATAATATAAAATGTGCCATAACTTTTGCACAGATTTGATTTGTTCCAATAAGTTAAACTGAGCAAACAAACAGTAAAATGTGGAGAAGCTCTCTATAGAGGATGTGCTCACGTTTCCCTTACAAAAAATCAATGTCATTTGACCAGCGCTGCCCAAACGCCCCCACGCGACTGTATGTGCATCTTTACAAAGACACTACAACAATCTCCAATACGACATCATACAAGAACAAGAGTAAAACTCTTCTTTTAGGTCAGTTTATCTTCGACTGCGCTCAGAGAGGCTTCCCAGCTTTTGTAAATGACGTTTCTTAGTCAGCATAAACCGTCGAATGCTCTGGGATCCAGAGTTTGTTGCTTAGCGATTTGCACGGCAATAGCTTTAGCGCAGACTGCCTGAAGTCCCTATTGTTAGTCGAGAGAGGAGGATAGGAAGAGGGAAGGAAGGGGAGGAAAATAAGCAAAGGGGGGAGATTGGTGGGGTCACCTCTGGGTCCCTGGGAGCCGGAGCGCTTCAGGTGATTTATGGGCCTGCCGGGCTTCCGTAGGCTGCAATGATTTTCCCAGAGGCCCCTGCTCAGGAGCCAAAATTACACCACTCTCTTAAACTCCTCTGTTTTTCCTCCCTCTCTCTGCAGTCCACTTCCTCCCTCTTTCCCTCTCCTTCTTTCTCCCCTTTCTCTCCAAGTCTCCAGCTGAACAGCGAGGGCAGCCAAATTATCCCCCCTTCTTCCCTTCTTCTCCATTTGCTCCCACTTCATCCATTTTCCCCAATCTCTCTCTCTCTCTCGCTCTCTCTCTCCACTCCTTCCATTTACTCTCTCCACCGCTAGCTTAATAAGCCCCTGCTCTTTGCGAGTGCACACTGACCTCCACGCCTCCTCCGTTTAATTGAAACAGCAGTAAGACTGTTCTCGCCCCTCCACCTCTACGAACTCTGCGCCGTTCCGACACTTGTTGCCTACAGTTGCCTCATAAAAGCGCGGGTGGCTTACCGATCTGATCATCTGATGGCTTACTTTATTTTATCATTTTGTGGCACGTTGCTTCCCCGCGATAGATCGGTGCTGAGAGAGAGAGAAAGAAAGAAAGAAAGAAGACAAGAGAAAGAAGGAGAGAGAGAGCGCAATAAACAGAGAAATCCATATAACTGAGTCCCGAGCTTTAAATAACGCTTCCCCTGACCATTGTGGCCCTGCGGTAGATATAATATCCTCTTATGAGGCGCGCCAGAGCGTCCGAGAGCAGCAGAAGAAGAAATTCTCCCCTTTTCTTGCTCTCGCTGACCTGGAGTTTTCACATTTTGTGTCTGCTCTTTGCCCATGCTAATTACTTTTATGCAGCAAATTAATTTGCGAATATGAGAAAGCCACGCATGAGCATGCATGAAATTGCTCAAGACTGTACAGAACAGGCCATCACCAAATGCCAAGCAGAGACAAACAAATTAATATTTACCCCGACAAAAAAAAACACTTCTCAAAATGCCATTTTGACATAAATAAATAAATTGAAATAACATGAATAATGGATTAATGAGATGAAATTGAGTAATATGAATAAATTAAACGATATTAAATACACTACCACTCTCTCTTTCATTTTTATGTCTAAATTATTATTTTATAATTAATAATAATTATTTTATGACATAATTAGCATAATAAGCATAAAAACATAATTAACAGACAACTGCAAAGAAACTTAAACAACGGAATATTAACATATACGTAAACAAACAAATAAATAAATATTAAAATACAAATAAATCAAATAACATATTCAAAAATTGTATATAAGTAAAATAAAATACCAAACAAATAAATATATAACTTTATCTGTCACTGTTCCAATCACTTTAACTTTCCTACTGCTGCCCTTTTTTAACATTTGATTTATTCCTCAATAGATTTTCAATTTACGCCAGAGCGCTTATATCACATTAACTCCATTAACTGGCTGAGATTACGTTCAATCTCATTACGGTTTACTGTTTGGGTCACGGCTGTCATTTCCGTAGCGCTCAAGCTCATTTATTATGGTATCCTTGATGGGCTAGGCCTAAACAAAAATATCTGGATGCTTTAAACCCTTAAATGGGGAGCATACATTAATTTCAAGGCAATGGCTATTACAGCACTAAATGACTGTTGTGGCCGTTCTGCTGTGCTTCTCTTCACGGCTGTAAACACTCCGACGTCCTGTAATTTCCTTCCATTCGTGCGCTTAGAGCTAATGACGCTGAGGGCTGACTGCAGGGGAGCGCGGCTGCGAAAATTCCAAAGAAATAGTGAAGCAACGCTACACTGGGCCTCCAGCGGCTCTGCTTTGAGAGGTTTCCAGCAGTAGTCACGTATCACAGTAACGTACTGTATGAATCCATGAGTTTCCCCCTCTTTAGTCTATCAGCACCCTCCCGTCCACACAGCCAATTACTCACATCTTTTCCATGCCATTTGCATACATTAGCAGATTCCACGCATATTCACCAGATGCAGATGAGCTGAGCCCTTGCTGACTGACTCCAGGGGCGTGGCCTGCCAACCCACGTATTCCCATTTAATTCCCATTTTATCCTCGTTTAAGGCTTAAGGGCCATTGTCATGCACAGCGGGGAGGAGAGAGAGAGATAAAGTGTGAGAGAGAGAGTGTATGTGAGAGAGAGAGGCTGGCAGATACATATGAGAACACCACAGCTTGATAGAAAGTGAGTAAGCACATATACCAGAAAATATACCGGTAACAGCACTAGCTTCTAATATAATGTACACAAGCAAAAATATAGTATTAAACATATACACTCCCGTGCAAAAAATGGCAAAACATTAAGCTTTTAATGATCTTAACAACAAATCATTAGTCAGTAAATAGCATAGAATAGCTTTTCCCTTTGATTTCTTTAAATGTTGAAGTCTTGTGGGTAAACTTGCAGACAGCCTTCTCAGCACTGACGGCTTCAAACAGTTAAAAAAACACTGGCAAGCTACTTTGTGTTTCATGTGAGACCAAATATTCTCTACAGGGTTTAAATCTGGACTCTAACCAGCCCAAAACCATCAGTAAAAACCATTAACACTTGTGGTCTGGCCTTTTTATTGGGAGCGTAGTCAAAATAATGCCCTCCATACTGTATATGTAGGACTGAATGGCTGTGCTTAGCTGTATGTGCATGTGTACTGATTACTGACGCATTGGCTAACAGACTGATGTAGGACAAACAGATTTAAATGCTTCTGCTTTCCGCATTTGCACTACTAAAAGCAATAGCTAGCTCCATGTCACTCCGTCTGTCAATATACTGATGTTGGATGATTAGTTCTGGATCACTAATGCCACTCCAGCTCTTCCCACTGGTATTGGATGGAGCTCCATCACCCCAAAGAACACAGTTCCACTGCTCCACAGCCCAATGCGGGGGCCATTATACCCTTCTAGCTGACACTTGGTATTGGACGTGATGGCCTGAGGCTCACATGTGCCCTGGCAATGCTTTTCCGTTGAGATTACACAAGCTGTGTAAGCGCAACTGAAGACCTGTGGTGCCTTAAATTCACCTTTGAATCCTCTAATTAGCAGGGGTGTGAATACTTTTGGACATACAGCATACTTTAGCCTCATAGCTCCAGTGCAAACCAGAGAAGCAAATCTCAGACAAACCTTGGCTAATCGGCTACATCAGAGCTAAGAAGAGAGTTTTGTAAATTTGATTATTCGCCTAATTATTGCTTTAATGAGGTCATGTCAATAAAGCCTCTTTGCACTGAGAGAGAGTACAAGACTCCGTGGTAACACGTGTCAAGCTACAAAAGCCGCGCAAGCTGCTCTTTAGTTCGGCCAATTAGGCGAGCGCTAGATTAAGGCGCACAATGGAGCAGCGAGGGGAGAGCAGTGACTCTAGCCTCAGCACGTTCCGCCACTTTAGCATAGCCACCGCAATCAATAGAGGCCTGTGTAATTCTCTTCACAGCAGATAACTAGAGGGGACAAGTGAAGAGGAGAGGAGAGCAAGAGACAATACACGAACTGAGGGGATTCTAAAGCCTTTTTGGGGCCTTGCGTATTAGCCACTGTGTACACAGTGTGAGCGCGTGTGCGTACGGGGGTACAGCAGGGCACATTTTGGGGCAGGACTGAGGCTTTGTAGAGGGGGTTGTTGTTGAAAGCTGGGATCAGCCTGCACAATGTAGGATTTAGGATTTGGGAGAGAGAGAGAGGGAGAGGGAGAGAGAGAGGGAGAGGGGGAGAGAGAAAGAGAGAGAGGGAGAGAGGGAGGCTCACAGGAGTCATCCTCCCCCTCAGGGCTCCTTTACACTTAATGTAACTCACTCTCCATTCACACAGCTAGACTAATCCTGTTCCCACCATAAACCTGTTAACACCACTGTAACACACACACACACACACACACACACACACACACACACACACACACACACACAAAGAGTATGGAAGACTCTTTCACACTCTCACATGCTATGTATAAGTCATACACATGCATTGCATACACATGAAAACCTAGCCATGTGCATGCACACACATATTCATATAAGATATATGAGCACAAATATACAGACATGTCTACATTACAAGCCCTATTGCTCAATTCTGATCTTTTTACTTTCACATTACAAGCCTTGTTGCTCAATTCTGATCTTTTTACATTCATATTACAAGACTTCTTGTTCAATTTAGATTTTTTTACGTTCACAAGACTCATTGCTCAATTCTGATTTTTTAACCTTCACGTTATAAACCTTTTGCTCAATCAGGACTGTTTTTACAGTCTCACTACAAAGCCTTATTTCTCAAATACATTTTTATGTTCACATTACAAGCATTACTGGTCAACTGATTCTTTTACTCCTGATTATAGTTCTTAAAGCTCAATTCTAATTGTTTTACATTCACATTACAAGCCTCACTGATCAATTTGGATTTTTTTTATGTTCACATTATAAACCTTATTGCTCAGTTCCAACTGTTTTATGTTCACATTATAAACCTTATTGCTCAGTTCCAACTGTTTTATGTTCACATTATAAGCCATGTTGCTCAGCTTTTTTTGCTCAATTCTGTTTTATTTTCACAATGCAAGCCTTATAGCTAAATTACGTTTCTTTACATTAATGTTATTCACCTTAACATAAACTACTTAATTAATTTATTTACATTTACATAATAAGGCTTATTGATCTATTCCGATCAGTCTGACCTTTCCGGCTTGATGGTTCACATTTGTGTTCATAAGTGACCCATATTTGGGTCAAATGCTTACCCTAAATCCAGTTACTGGATCTTTGTTTTAAATTCACTGGTAGTTAATTGAACGGTTGATGAAACTGATTGGCCACCTAGTCTGACTCCAACCAATGATTTCAATACCCAGGACTGGAAACTAGATTGAGGACCTAAAATACAGTGATAAAATTAGATTAAATGTCATGTTTTGTTGATTTTCTAAGTGAAATCAAGTTAACTCAACCTCAAGTTAACTCAAGCTCAAACTCAATCCTTAAATATGGCATTTTTCAACAAATTTTAGTGCACAGTTTCTATTTATTTGCTCAGTAAAACATCGGAAAAATTAAAATGTAAAATATAAAATAAGCTTTTACTTTTGTACATAACATATTTTATGATTTACTTTTTTCCCCACTTTAAATTCAGTAATAAACAGGAATTGTGCAATAAATTGTGCCGAAGTCTGTAAAGGATTTGTACTAATATTCACTTTCGGTTTCAGATATAGCCAAGAATTGAAATCTGAGAGAGGCAGAAAGTGAACAAAACAAAGGCTTTTCTTCAAGTTCGGGGTGCAAAGTCTTTCTGTAAGGACTTTTCCACTCCGCCGCAATTGACACCGAGTTCTGCTAAAGGCGCGATTCCGCTCTCCGCATGACACACGGGCTTTGATAGGGAAGGTACTGTATCACACAGCCATGCTGGATAACTAGCTCTGCAGCACAGCTCCTCTGGTAGAAGAATCTTTATACCTCCCTATCTCTCTCTCTCTCTCTCTCTCTCCCTCTCCCCCTGCTCCCTCTCTTTTGCCCCTTCTCTGCCTTTCTAAAGCTGAGAAGAATGCGGCGTAATCAATGAGGAGCTCTCTGATTAGATCATTTTTACTTCCAGCCCGCGTCGCCGGCCCGATCAATAGCGCCGGTATTCGGCAAGAAAGATTGAGCAATAATTTCCCCTCGGATTTTCAATTATAAACTGCTAAACATCTGCAATAAAGGCGGTGCTGCGGAGGGCGAGAGAGATCCATCCCAGGCACACTCAGGTGAGTGAGAAATGTCCGTTTCGATGCACGACGCAGGCACGCCGCTTCTTTCCAGCAGTCTGCAGAACCCGCATTCATCAGACAAACAGCAGACTCGACGAAAAAAGCAAAAGAAAAGGACGCTGTGTGGAAACTGCTCTGCCTCTCCGTCTGCTAAAAGTAAAATACAGAGAACAGTGCGCATTCCGAAAAGTTCAGAACACAGCCAAGGAAAAAAAACACTTTGAGGGAGAAAAAAACATTAAAAAGAGTCTGCAAGTGGAGGAAAAAACCTGCAAACTGCTTTTAATGCTCCCAAAGTGGTTTTATTTTAAACAACAACAATTTCGACCCAGCCAGCTTTTCATCAAGTTGGGTAAGAACAAATAGCCAGCAGGGCCAAAGTAGCCCAGTTACGCAGCAAGATGAAGTATGTGACTAAAGTACTTTTGTCTGAGAACTACAGTGGAAGAGAACAGGACTCAAACAATACATTCACATTTATGGCATTTGGCAGACGCTCTTATCCAGGGCTCAGGCCGGCAAAGGTAGTGTTAGGAGTCTGGCCCAAGGACTCTTACTGGTATAGCAAAGGTGTTACCCACTACACTATACTATATTAACCACGTTACGACCAATATGAACATATTGGCCATGAGTACCAATACCTATTTTAATGAGCTAAAAGATCTGCTTACTGGTAATATAGGTCTGATAAATTAATCAGAGTGCATTGGGGGGCAGTTCTAGATTATCCTAACAATCAAACACAGGTACCGCACATATAAACACATTGTTTGTTTGTGTTCTTTGGTGTGGTCAGGTTGTTGACGTGCTCTGGCCTTTAAAGAGACAAGAGGGCCAGAAGAAGGAAAGCATAAGGAAACAAGAAGGCCAGAAGATGGCAACAAAATGACCCAAAAAAGTAAGAGGGAAGCTAGAAGATCAGAAGAAGGCAATAAGATGGGCAAAACAGGTCAGAAGAAGACACCAAGAAGGTCAGAAGAAGGAACGCAGAAGGCTTTAAGGCAAGAAGGTAAGAAGAAAGGAAGAAGGCCAGTAGAAGGGAACAAGAAGTCCAGAAGAAGGTCTGAACAAGGCAAGAAGAAGGCAGAAAGAAGGAAAGCCAAAGGCCAGAAGGCAAGAACAAAGGAAGAGGAAGGCAAGAAGGCAGCAGCAAGAAGAAGGCCAGAACAACGCAGCAAAAAGCCAAAAAAAGGCAGGAAGAAGGCGAGAAGGCAAGAAAAGACCAAAAGAAGGCCAGAAAGTGGCCAGAAGAAGGCCAGAAGAAAGTGAGAAGAACACAAGAGGAAGGTCAGAAGAAGGTGAGAAGAAGAAGCAGGAAAGCAGAGGAAAACACAGATGTCAAAAACTGTTCTGAAAGGTTGAATGCAGAAATCTATAGAACACAGTCTCTTTCTTTCATACTTCCTTACTGTTCCTTCTCCCACTATCTGTGTCTCCATGTTCACCCCTGACTCTGTACTCTTGCTTTTGAAACTAATGGATTAACTGCAGCTTCCGTAGTCGTAGTCCTATTCGCTCTCTCTCTCTCTCTCTCTCTCTCTCGCTCTCTCTCTCTCTCTCCTGTTCTGTAAACTGCGGTGCGTCGTGCGTCGGCTGCGGGACGCATATTAAACACCCTCTAAGCCAATAAGCCTGCGGAGTGTGTATTCTGTGGGCGCGGTAATCCGGGCCGTGCCAGCGCCGGAGTGTGTGTTTTTGGAAACTGATATTGCTCGGCTTGATGAGTTTTTCTGCGGCTAATTTTCCGGCGCGTCGGGGTTTTAATTAGGGCAGTCGCTCTGAGGCGGGTGAGGAAAGAGAGGGGCTGAGCTTCACCTTCGGGACCCCTGCTGATCCTCAGCTACGATGTCATCACCGTTACTGAGTTAAAACACAGCTGTATCCGCTCCTCACCATGAGCAGTACAGTCTCGAGGGAGAGGGAGAGAGAGAGAGAGAGAGAGAGAGAGAGAGAGAGAGAAAGAGAGAAAGAGAGAAAGAGAGAGAGAAAGCGAGAGAGAGAGAGAGGAGTCTGGAGTCATTACAGAAACAGACAAAATCAGCATCATCTGTGAGTTATAATGAACATACTGACAGATTACAAACTAGAGAGACATAAAGAGAGGAGAGAGGGAGAGAGAGCGAGAGAGAGAGAGAAAGAGAGTGATCCACAATAAGAAAGAGAGAAAAAGAGAGAGATCCAGAATAAGAAAGAGAGGGAAAATGAGTGATCCAGAGTGATCCAGAATAAGAGAGAAAGAAAAAAGAGAGAAATCCAGAATAAGAGGGAGAAAAAAAAGGATCTGGAATAAGAGAGAGAGAGAGAGAGAAAAAAGAGAGAGAGAGATCAAGAATAAGAAAGAGAGAGAAAAAGAGAGTGATCCAGAATAAGAGAGAGAGAGAGATCCAGAATAAGAGAGAGAAAAAAGAGAGATCCAGAATAAGAGAGAGCCAGAATAAGAGAGAGAGGGAAAAGAGAGAGAGAAAATTGATCCAGAATAAGAGAGAGAGAAAATTGATCCAAAATAAGAGACAGAAAAAAGGAGAAATCCAGAATAAGAGAGAGAGATAGAGAGACATCCAGAATAAGACAGAGACAGAGAGAGATTCAGAATAAGAGAGATAGAGAGATATTCAGAATAAGAAAGATAGAGAGATTCAGAATAAGAGAGATAGAAAGACATTCAGAATAAGAAAGAGAGAGAGAGAGAGATTCAGAATAAGAGAAAAAGAAAGAACGAAAGGAAGATTCAGAATGAGAGAGAGCAAATGATTCAGAATAAAAGAATAAGAGTGAGTCTGAATAAGAGAGAGACAAAGAATAAGAGAGAGATCCAGAATAAGAGAGAGATCCAGAATAAGAGAAAAAGAGAGAGAGATGTTCAGAGAGAGAGAGCCAGAATAAGGGAGAGATCCAGAATAAGAGAAAAAGAGAGAGAGATGTTCAGAGAGAGAGAGCCAGAATAAGAGAGAGATCCAGAATAAGAGAAAACGAGAAAGCAGGAGAGGGAGATTCAGAATAAGAGAAAAAGAGAGAGAGATATTCAGAGAGAGAGATTCAAAATAAGAGGGAAAAAGAGAGAGAGATATTTAGAGAGAGAGATTCAGAATAAGAGAAAAAGAGAGAGAGAGATATTCAGAGAGAGATCCAGAATAAGAGGGAAAAAGAGAGAGAGAGATTCAGAGAGAGACATCCAGAATAAGAGGGAAAAAGAGAGAGAGAGAGAGATTCAGAATAAGAGGGAAAAAGAGAGAGAGTACATTCAGAGAGAAAGATTCAGAATAAGAGGGAAAAAGAGAGAGAGAGAGATATTCAGAGAGAGACATCCAGAATAAGAGGGAAAAAGAGAGAGAGAGAGAGAGATTCAGAGAGAGAGATTCAGAATAAGAGGGAAAAAGAGAGAGAGAGAGATATTCAGAGAGAGACATCCAGAATAAGAGGGAAAAAGAGAGAGAGAGAGAGATTCAGAGAGAGAGAGGCAGAGAGAGCACTCACCTCTCTGCAATCAAGTGCCACTTGTGTTCTACAGGAAATAATCACACACACAAACACTTCAGCTCTACTGCAAATACAGTTCTCACACAGCGTGCTGAGGGTGTTGGCACTCCACACACTCTCAGCCTCCGAAAAGAACAACCTAGAACAGCCTAGCGCAGCCCCGGGCCCGTCGGCTCACGGGGGGAACATCCACGTGAACGCAGCCAGCGAAGCCATGAGGGATCCTCCATTAAGGTCAGGCCAAACTCCACTCTAATCCACATTAATCATCGGAAAACCTACACAACAACACCGAGAGCTGCACACCGACGACCTGCGGCGCTGCACCAAATAGGACATCTATACTGCTGTACCAAGTCTGGGACTGGCTGTTTCATTTGCATTGCGCCTCTTCTTCATTTATCTTTCGGAAGAAGGTCCACATAGGACTCTTAAGGCTACCGAACCAAGTGAGGTCGACAATACGAAGCTTCCAAAAATTCAAAAACACTGATTTTAATGAAGGTGCCGAAGTTTGCACTTCACTAGTCAGTGACATCCAGCATCTCTCTATTATTGCATTCAAATGAACTCAGGCCAAAAGCCATATCGAGTGACGTGGCTCAAAATTCACAGAGAATTGCACTCAATCTAAAGCTTTTAAGATAAGCAGACAAATGCTAGTGTTTAGCTTTTTAAAGAGTTAGCCGATATCAAACCAGCTAAATGTACTAAGTTACACTGAAAGTTTGATTCCATTATGTCTATACAAGAACAGAGTGAAATGAGCAAAGCCTTGTTTACTGGCACTTTTCCATGATGCTTCCTATGTGCTATAGCTGTGCTTTGTACTTACTGCAGGTCTCATTTGGTGTGTGGTAGCCTTTAGAGCCCAGCTCTTCAAATATGGACTTTAAATCCAGTTTCCAGTCCTGTATTTTGTCAAGACTGGTAGTTAATTGAACTGCTGATGGAGCTGATTGGCCACCTAGGCCTATACCTACCAGTGACTGCTAAATCCAGGACTGAAAACTGGATTCAAGGTCCGGATTTGGAGACTTCTGCTTTAGACGGCCGCAGTAGTCTTTCTATGTTTCCTTCAATGGACTAGACAGGTATGAAACTCTGACCAGCTCTATCTGGTAACAAAAGTTCTTGGCTCAACTACACCTGTCAGAGGAACTGGATGCGGAGAACGTTCCAGAAGTCTGATGAAACCAGGCTAGCACAAAAAAAAGAAATAGCCCAGAACTGCAATCAACAAAGAAATGGGAATATCTTACCAAGGTGAAGGTACACAAAATGTTCTATGGTGATTACAACAGCAGACAAAAAATCCACTGTGGTCAGGGTATTTAAGTCCAGGGCTAAGCTTGTAATTGTACACTGGTTTAAAACAGTGGGCACTTTTGTATTATCATTGTTGGAGCTTTCAAACTATATTATGTAAAATACAGTGGACACCTGATCTATAGACCTCTGAGATCATTTTGAAGTCAGCAATGCACCCAAATAAGGAACTCCAAGTCTAAGCCATTAAACTTTTTATGTGCTTGAGGCGCATAAAAATTTTCATTTTTTTGTAAACATGGATGCTACACTTGAAATGACACTGCATGAACATAAGGCTACTATACTTTCACTACAACAACTTCAGCTATTCTAATTGTAGGCAGCTACTGGTAAACCCATTTGACAAAGCTTGTTGGTTCATGTGGGGTATTTCAGGGTTTAGTCTATTTATGGGCATAAACTATTTAGGAGTAGCTTGACAGTCTTTTGATCAATTCAGTGCGCAGCAGTGTGAGCTTACATGTAGCAATATTTGGCAACTTTTGAGAACGCCATTCATTTCTCCCATAGAAAAAAACAACTCAGACCTGAAGTTCCTTATATGGCCACGCTGCACTCTACAAAGTGATGATGCTTCCTCAGAGGTGTATACTACCCAGAGACAAGCAAGAAACAACAACAATAACTACAAAAATATCTTCATAGTGAAAAATGCACACCAAGCAGGCCCACTCCGGCTATAATTTGTCTTTGTTAGTCAAACTCTAGACAGTCTAGGTAAACAAAGGTGCACTGCTGAGTTCTGGTTTTGCATCTTTGTATTTGTTTGTATTAATTCACACCAAGGATCCCCTCCTGGATTCAGTTCATCAAACATCTCAGGATAGGAATGCTGATCTGGGACCCATCTATGCCTTTTTAAACTCTACACAGCTGATGAGAGCCGATCTTAGGTCAGCGTTCTTCCTCTGACGCTTGATAAACATGAACTCCACAGATGTTGCAACTGAACGGAGGCCCAGGTTGGGCTGGATCAGGCAGAAAACGGTCCAAGTGAGGAAAATCCTAATTCCTTCATGGATTAGCCCTGAAGGATTAAGTTAATTTGATCCAAATGTTCAGGAACAGCATGAACATGAAGGAAAATCCTTAATCTCTGCACACAAACAGGTCATTCTGAGCCAAACATCTGCTAAGGCTTTTCTAAAACTACTTGCGTTTGTATGTGTATGTGAATGTTTGTGTATGAATGTGAGATTTAATGAAAATATCAGAGTCGGTGTTCAGACCGACAGTGGAATGGCCACAAGGGGGCTTGCAGAAAGAGGTTAAAGGAATGTGATCTGTAACTTACAAAACTTTAGCTAGATTAGCTGACAATGCCAGCTATAATAGCTAGTGTGCTGGCTAGCATAGTTGCATTACAAACAATTGTGCAAGCAAGTTATTTTTACGCTTTTCTTTAAACACATTTTAACACGTTCGTTGTGTCCATCTGAAGGTTTTTCTATAATAAAAGTTATTTGAAGCCATATGGAATCTGACGCCGCTGTGAGCTGAGAATGTCACTGCAGTAACAACCATCGCAAAAGAGGCAAAGCAAGGTTGGAAATGAAAGGATGTATTTTTTTACTGCATTAAGGTTGGTGATCTTAATTTTGTGGGGGTTTTTTTCCCCGGTGCTGAAATTTACTATTCGATTTGAGTCGCGAGTCATTTAAGGGTATGTTGACTAACTCGCTGACTCGAATCTGCACCTCTATCTGTTATGCGCTATATTGGCTATACATGAGTGATTGTGTGCGATTATCCAGCTTATGCGCCTGTTCACCACACACAGTGTGAGCATGTTTGTTACACAATATACTGGGTGCATGAGGGTAATTAAGTGTGTGTGTGTGTGTGTGTGTGTGTGTGTGTGTGTAGTCAGCATGGAAGTCTGCGTGAGATCTGTGTTCTTTCCTCCTGAATACATCCTCCACTCCTGTCACGGGCCTCCCCAGCGCGGGCCCTGGCGGAGCTGCATTGATTAATTAAAGGCGAGCGATTCCTCATCTTTAAGAGCTTTAATTACACTGGGGGAAAACGCACAAGGACAGGGGGGTCACCCGCACCCCCCCTGCACTCCATCACACCACTGGGCCCACGCTCAGCCAACTCTCAGCCCTCATTCACAACCATTCCCCTCCACCCCCGCCGCCACCACCACTACTACGCCACCACACACACAAACACACTGCTTATCCCCCAGACACACACCATTCATCACCTGCTACAGCGTCATACGTACCTGCTCCTCTCTCCCAGCAGAGCTGATCTGAGAGCAGCTCCCTCCAGTCTAACTGCAGCACGCTCAACCACAGTGCCAGAGCCGGTGCTGACCTCAGATCAGTGACCCAGAGCCACAGGACTCAGACAGCAGGCAGTGATCACTCAGTAATGAGTGAGTCATCACAAAGCAGCAACACCAGCATTAACACAACACTAAGATAAAAACAAAGAAAGAGAGAGAGAGAGAGAGGAGAGAGAGAGAGAGAGAGAGAGAGAGAGAGAGAGAGAGAGAGAGGGAAAGAGAATGAAAGAGCAACAGAGATAAAGACAGAAAGAAAGTGACAGAGACAGAGAGGAGGAAAGAGAGAGAGATAGACAATGACAGAGACATAATGAGATACAGCGATAGAAAGAGAGAGAGAGAGAGAGAGAGAGAACAGACAGAAATAATAAAAGAAAGTGATAGAAAGAGAGAGAGGAGAGAGAGAGAAAGAAACAGAGATAAAGACAGAAAGGAAAAGATAGAGAAAAAGGAGGAAAGAGAGACAGAGGAGAGAGAGACAGACAATGACAGACATAATTAGAGACAGTGATAGAGAGAGAGAGAGATAAGGAGAAATGTAGACTGTAGACAGAGAGAGATAAAGACAGAAAGTGATGGAGAGAGAGAGAGAGCGAGCGAGAGAGCATTCTCTATAATGCAGCAGTATATATAATAGAGTGTTGTGGTTACAGGGGGGCTGTCAGTCGCCGTGGTGATGAGGCCACCGGGCCGCTGCGCTGACAGTGACATCACGGGCCGGCAAGGGTCCGCCTGGACCCGTCGTCTGACAGCAGCTTCGCTTTCTCCTGACACAACCCTGACAGCCTGCACTCCTTCAAACTTCTCTCTCTCTCTCCCTCTCTCCCTCTGTATCTCTCTCTCTCTTTCTAACCTGCTCAGCGCTAGCTTGCCTTCCCTCTCTCTAGACTGTCTTTTGCGGCACTGTGCCTCTCTCTCTCTCTCTCTCTCTCTCTCTGTCTGTCTCTGTCACTCGCTCTGTTTGCTAGCGGAGATGAAAAATGTGGTACTTTTCCTTTTCGCCCTGCCATGTTTCCACACCTTCAACTTAGCTGAGCATGAAACCTCTACCTAACCTCCTGCACTGCAGTCTCTGTCTTTACGCAGAGTGCGCCCCCCCACACACAGGTATTTACATTACTTTTAGAGTACATTACTTTAACTACTGCTTCCAAGAATCTCTACTCGTATCCGTACTGATAACGTATTTCCATTTTTGGAGACTTTTTTTTTTTTTCACCCAGAATTTCAAAGCACTTTTCACTCCACTCCACATTTATGCAGCATCTGTCATTCCTCATTACTTTGCAGTGTGGAGGAGAAGGAGAGTACAGGCGGAAAAGGATGACAATTCTGGATCTTTCTCGCCTGTGGAAGTTTTCCCGCTCTCAAATCCTGTTTATTTCAGCTCTGCAGTGAAGCAGCAATGGTTCACCTGCATGCCGACTGCTCATGATAATGTTTATTGACAGTAACTCCGAGAGGCCGGTGCCCAACGGACATGCTAATTTGAAAATGTTTCATGTCAATTTGCTTTTACCAAAAATTGTTCCCCCTCAATAAGCATTTTTGTGTCAAATTGCACTGATAAATACAATCTCATCATGCCGAACCTGTGACAGAGGGGGATGTGACGGAGTGGGATATTTCAGGCAAAGCTAGCTGCTGCACTCCCTGTTACCAGGGAGCTTTTCAACAGTAAATTACATGACTTATCTGTGAACATCATGGAAATCCAGAGAGGCCATAAGGTAGTTAGAATTTTCTGGACTGTTATCTCAAGATAACAAAGTTGTTATCTTGAAATAAAGAGTTAGTTATCTTGTTAATGAGGTAACAAAAGTTGTCATCTTGAGAAAACAAGTTAATTATCTTGTGATCTCAAGATAAAGTTGTCATCTTGAGATAACAAGTTAATTATCCTGTAATCTAAAGATAACAAAAGTTATCTTGAAATAACGAGTTAATTATCTTGTTATCGCAACATAAAGTGGTTGTCTTAAAAGAACAAGTTAGTTATCTTATCTCAAGATGATAAAAGTTATTATCTTGAGATAACAAGTTAATTATCTTGTTATCTCACTATTAAGTTATCTTGAGATAAGTTAATTATCTTGTGATCTCAAGATAGCAAAGTTGTTCTCTTGAAATAATGAGCTATCTTGTGATCTCAAGATAATAAAATTGTTATCCTGAGATCACAAGATAATTAACTTGTTATCTCAAGATAACAATCCAGAAAATTCTAGCAACAGCTCATGGCCTCTCCAGACTTCCGTAGAATATTGCATCATTAAAAAATGATCTGAAGGGATGAAGGTTATTTCACACACCCCATCCAAACTCACCAGCTTTTGAACGTAAAGGATTAAAGGAAATCACTCTGTCACATCACTTAAAGCAACAGTGCATCATTACATTTATGGCTAAATGTGTTGGTGTGACAGAGTGCAAGTTATAAATATCTACACATCCTCTACAGAGAACACACCTCTGCACATATTAATGCACAAATACTGTTTGTTTGCTGAATTTAACATGTTAAACTCAGCAAATAAATACAAGTTATGCGTCAAAATTTGCAGGAAAATGGCATATTTACGTTCCCTGTAGAGGATGTGTTAACTTCACTCAGAAAACATGTCAAATGACCAGGGCGTTCAAACTTTTGCATACCACTGTATACATACATACATATATATGTTTGCACATTTAGACCTATTATATACGGCATCAGACAGCACTGTGGACTCAACCAGCCCTCTATAATCAATATTAACTTATTCTCTTATTATATTATCTTAGTATAACTTCATTATAGATTTCACTTAAGTAATTTTATTAAGTGAATATCTTACTATATTGGCAGATAATTTGGCATCTTTTAAGAAATAATGCTTGAAACATGCAAAAGTATCCGCCAGTATAGTGAGATAATTTGGTACAGACATAAAAGTAATGAGTAATCAGATTGAGTAATGGGGGCTTCATTAAAATTACTAAAAAAGACTCACCACCATCATATACATTAGATATTTTTAAAATGTATGTATATATGTATATTTCAGAACAGGTTATTTATTAACACATACAGTATATCTGCTTATCTATCTTATCTATATCTATGTATTTTCACAGGGTCTCTCATGGCAGCCCTAGGCGGCTGCCTGCATTTGCCTACACTCTTAAAGACAGTTCTTCAAGGGATCTTAAGTAAAGGGAACGGTTGTATTTAGAACCATGAGTTCAATACAAAACCATTTTATGCTTAAATGTTTTTTTGCATGGTGATTGATGGAGAATGTGTTGTATGTGCTTCTAAATAGAACCCTTTGGAAAATGGTTCTCTGTAGTGTCAAAAAGAGTCCTTCTGTTTCACATAATCACAATAGCAGAACCCTTTTTGAGTGTTATAAGTTCTATATACAACTATATACAACACATTCTCAATCTGAAGAACCACTTCACCATGCAAGTAACCATTTAAGCATGAAATGGTTCTATACAGAACTCACAGTTCTAAACAGAAGCATCGCCTTTACTAAAAAAGCCTTGAAGAACCATCTTTTTTGTGTGAGTGTAGTGCAAAGACCCCTCATGGTGAGGTGTTAAGTAAGCTAGATACTACAGGCCTATTTTCACTATAAGCCCATTTCAATTTGTATAGTGCACTTGTATCCATGTGTTTTCTAGACTAGCAGAAACCAAACTGAAGCAAACTGAAGCTGCCCGTTGCTGAAGGTTCATTCGGGCTACACGGCTAATCACATGCTAAGAGAAGTGTGTGTAAACAAAGGGGTGGGAAGCGCTGTAATCTCAGACAGAACCGAGTGTTTCCAAATGCTGTGGTCGACAGCTTTTCCGGAAAAAAGCGACAAAGGACTTAAAAGTAGCTTAGATGTTTTAGACGGAGGGATTTTTCCCAGCCTAGCCAATCCCAGCGCAGGTTGAGGGACACAACCAGCCAATCCTAGCTCATGAGGTGAGGTGTGGAAAAAAAACAACTAGCTTAGCTCTGGACCATCCATCATCCAAGGTTTCCGGTAACAACCCTGTCCGTACAATATTTAGTCTCGCGATCATAAGCGTCTAATTTATTTACATCCATAATATATTTACTTTTTTATCCGTGGGCGTAATAAATCGCAGGGTGGCCGCGAGAGTGATCGGGATGATTTAAAGCTCCGTCCCGAGCGCCGGAATTGGTTCCCGCCGGGCCAATCCATCATGGCCGAATTAAAAGGTGCTGGAGGAGCAGTGAACCCGGCCACACGCGCACGCTCGCTCGCGCTCACAGAGAGAGAGAGAGTGAACGGTTACCGGAGCCACACGCGCTCCATCAGTCAAACTCCACCAGCACCACCGCTGAGGAGCTGAGAGCGCGGACAGAGACGGATCACGCATCCGATCAGCAGACGATAAAGCGAGATAAAGCGTCGGAGCACGTGATAGCTGATAAAGCACGAGACGGAAAGAACAAACACACGTCTCAGAAAGAAACACCACTGCTCAAAGTCTCACTAGAAATCGCCAGGAGATCCATGCAGAGGCCTGTCTACTTAGTATGTCTGTGTGCTGTGTTTGAAGGCCAACGCCATGGAAAATTCAAATTTCCTCTTTAAGCTGGACGTAGTCAAGCTATGTTACATCAATTACCTTGCAGTTTAGCCCCGCCCATACAACTTGACCTCAGGGAAAAAAAAAAAGAAAAAGACAAGAAAATGTAGGATATGGGCCCTTTAAGGCTAATATATGTAAATAATATCTGCTCTGATTGGCCGAATTAGCATAAATTAGCTCAAGACGCTCATGTTTGTCCTCCTCTTTGACCCAAGCCTAAAAGACTGAGCAAACTTTTGCAGCTGTGCAATATCCAATAAACCTTACTGGTAAAATGACTTGTTCTGGGCATTACTGTATGCATATGGCAGTATTGTAGGATAGCAAGTCTCTGCCCCCCCCGGTAATCAGTGACCACAAGACTTGCTTTAGTTTCTTCTATCAGTTTGAGGGTTAAAGCAGAAAGAATGGAACTGTGCTCCTGTTGTGACACACAGACACACACACACACACACACACACACACATACATACGCACGCACATGTGTGGCTGTCCACAGCATGGCTGAATGAGTGATGGGGCTGTGTTGGGCCTCATCATGGCTGCCATTGGGGAACCAGGCCGAGGTGATAAATTCAGGACAGAAACGGTGAAGCACAGGGCAGCAAAGCCTGCTTGCCTGCCTCACCTCACCTCAGCAGCCCTGCAGTCCACCGCAGCCAGAGCCATCGCTCCACAGCACACACATACTTGTTTTAATACCTAGCCAGGACATGAGGTCATATGCATGTCACACATCTCATACTGTCTTTAGAACTTTGTAACTTAGTTTTCAGTTTTTTCACCAACTGGGTTATGGCACATTAGCTAGGTCTCACCTCAGCAAACAATAGGTTATTACCAAGCAAGGAGGATGAAGGTTAGCACGTCTGTTCCAACAGCTGCTGTGTTCAAATGATGAGGAAAAATAAAAATCAACAAAAATGGAGATTTAATTTTTGGATGATTGTTCTGATTTAGGCCCTAAGGATATATGAAACTACCTAACTAAGCTAGAATTTTTTAAGCCTACTGCTAACTTTAGTGATGAAGAAATGTTTTTGTTTAAAAAAAAAATTAATATGTAGCTTTTGCAAAAAGACACATTACGAAGTCAGGACTATTTTGTTGGTCCTGCCAAGGTTAGTCTTACAGGCCTGTCGTCAGAGAGTCTGGTGCATTTTGTCACTTAATGTGGCCAAGAACCGCTTACCTACTTTCACAGAAAAGGCCATTTGACTGAAATGCTAAATAACCAACTACAGATCACTGTTTTAGCGTGACGTGTATGGCAGGCGACTTTCAGAACGGGGCTACAACCAAAGCAAACTTACAGAAAACAAAAGCTATTAAAAGTTACTAAATGCTTCAGTGTAAACTACTGAATAACTTCACTTTGAGAGGATCAGTTACTCTGCACAGACCTGGCAACTTGCATTTCACATAGTATTAAGGCTCTCAGAATCCGAATCAGAATGCTCATCAGAATACAACTGACAAAATCCCAAAGACTATGGCCAGCTGAACGTGCGAAAGACATCAGACTCTCCATCTGCATGTGAAAGACCGATATTAAAATCAGAATGTTCAACAATCCACTTTCATAAATGCATCGTACTGGCAAAAAGTGGAATTTCCTGAGGTAAAAAGGCCCATCATGATTCATTCATTGCTTTTAGTATCGGGCCTAAGTTAGCACAGTCGTGAAGTTAGCACAGAAGTCAGTGCGCTGCCGTATTAATATGAGTTGTGTATGTGAAGTGGGCCAATGTAGGATCCTCGGAAATTGCAAAGAGAAGAATCCTGTTTGCTTTACACGGAACTCCTCTCCACTCTACTTCCTGCCCTACTGCCTTTGTAATCGTCACATATGTATATTTCAGATCATCACTATGATGCTGCCCGACACACTATCAATAATTCACGCACCTAACAGGCTGATGAAACCTCCTTTTCTCTCTCTCTCTCTCTTTCACACACATGCAGAGGGAGGGGTGCACAATGTCGCTCGTCCTTGCTACGCAGCACTTTCCATTCTCACACAATGGCCTGATAGCAGGAAAAAAAAGAAAGAAGCTGGACAAAGATCGCGAACTCTAACCAGGATGGGAATGCTGGATTTTTCCACTTTCCTCTTTGTGAACATCCCACGCCACGCAAACTCACCTCTACACACATTGAGACAGTATTTTACCATTAGCTCTTTCTCTTTTTCTCTTTCTTTCTCAAGCATGCACACACTTAGGCCATGTTCATAAGGATGTTTTGGTATCCGTCAATGGAATACTAGTGCTTTGTTGTAAGGCAGTGCTACCCAAGATTCCCGATAAACTGAAAACTACAGTCTTTTTACTGTTAGATGTGGAATATGGATGAGTGTTGTAGTCAAATTTGATATTTGAATTTGTTGAAGCATTGTTTGAAAAAGACCTGTTTACATAGGACTCCTAATGCTTTAAGCTACCGTACACTGGATGGGACAGTGGACAAAAGCCACTCAGCAACAAATCCATAGTAGGTGATGTGGTTTGAAATTTACTCTGAGAAAGGTGGCCAGTCTACAGTCTATAAGATTCACAGAATGCTAGGCGCATGTTACCTCAGCTACCGGCTACACTCTTAACAAAGATGGTTCTTTAGTAAAGACAATGGGCCTCATTCACCAATATCATGTATATCTTAAGTTTTTTCTTAAATTTGTTCTTGAGAACGAAAAGTCTATGTCAGATTTGCACCTTGGTGCTCTTGAGTGTGTGTAGATTCTGTTCTTACCTAAGAACAAGTCTCAAATAAGAAAACACTGGTGTTTCAGTTTCAGATCTGCCCCTATTGGTGAATGTCAGAATCTTCGAAAAAACTGTGTAAGTGGGTTTTAAGAAGAAATTTCTTCTTAAAAACAGTTGTTGAATGAGGTCCAGTGGTTCTATATAGAACCATGAACACTCAAAGTACCATTTGCACACTTAAATACTTAACACTTTGCATCATTGATTAGAGAATGTGTTACATATGGTTCCATGTGGAACCTTTTTGAAAATGGTTTTATATAGCACCAAAAAGGGTTCTGGTATTATTCTAATGTCAAGCTTGTAACAGCTGAAGAACACTTTTCAAAAAGGTTCTATATAGAACCAAATATAACACATTCTCCATCTATTTGAAGAACCATTTCACCATGCCAAGAACCCTTTAAGTTTATTGAGTGTTCATGGTTTTATATAGAATCAATGTCTCTACTAAAGAACCCTTGAAGAACCATCTTTTTTAAGAGTGTAAAGTTACAAGCCACACTGTGTTTTAACTCATAGCTTTCAGCTCAAAAACAGCAGGTACATAAGCAGTTGAGGTAGCTGATACAAACAGGATAGCCACAGTAAATGGTGTTAAATGTTTCCTGTAAATCTATTTGAGCTATTCCAGGACACTTCCTATGTGCTGTAGCTGCACTTTGTATCTGCTTTGCGACACAGCTTGTCATTCGGTGGCGGTAGGTAGCCTTTAGATGGCTGCAGTAAACTTTCTTTATTTTCTTCAATGGATTAAACAGGTGAGAAAGTCTGACCAAAACATAAGACTCAGAGGCTCTACAGTGCCGTCTAGAGAACAGAGTTCAGACATCTCATCTCAGGGACTTCCTAGGTCATATTTCCACTTTGCTGCTGTCGGAACAAAACCTCATTTCTCCAAAACAGTAACTTTACAGGAGAAGGAAAAAACCTATTTTACTTTTAATGTAAGTCAATGGAACCAGAATTTTTTCCAAGTCATTTTAGGCCATTTCTTCTGATCCATTCATCATGAAATTTACAGACAATGTAAAGGCCAACAGGCATGTTCAAATTATGGAAAAAACTGAAAAACGACAAAAATGGAGAGATGAGGTTTTGTTCTGACAGCAGCGACTTGTTTGTTTGTACCCCAGTCTAGTTTGTTTTCTGTGCCGTGTGCTTTTGTTTTCTTTAGTCATTAGTTTTTGCTTTGGATCTTGTCTCTTCCCTCTTCCTGCCCCCATCATCAATATCACCTGTGTTGAGTTTATTGCTCTGCCTTCTTTTATTGTTTTCAGGTGTCTCTGGTCATTAGTGTGTGTGTATATACCTCCTTGTCTCCTTTGTTCTCTGACCAGCATTGATGATGCTGGTCTGCCAGCTTGTGTGATTAATTCATTTATTCCTTTGTGTTTATAGGTAGTTCATGCTGTATCTGCTATTTCGTGTGCAGTTCTGTGTTATTTCATGGATTCCCCTGCTCTATATAATCCTGCCTGCTTTCTTGTTTCACCTGAGACTGACTCAAATAAAGAGCACTCACACTTGTGTCCCATCTCCTGGTCTGCCTTGCCAGCCTTGATGTTACAAAATAACTCTGACCAATAAATAACTCTGATGTAAGATCCAGGCTCTCACTGTATGGTTCTTAAATATGAGAACGTATAATGTTAGAGGGATGCTTATTGATAATTCCACTACGCTATTCTGTTTTTTTAAACTTTCATGTCCACTCAAAAATAATTGCTAAATATCAGAAAATAATTATTTGTAAGCAAATGTAAAACTGCACTGTTAAAGTAGAAACAGACAGAATATACAGTGATACATTAATTTCGCCAACCTATCATATCAATTCTACATCTTGCTTGACGTGGACGTGACTGACTGAAGCCCCAGACTGCTGCCTTGTTATGTCGGAGAACGTTCCATCAGAAGTTTAACTCTGGTGAACTCCAGTGTAATTTTCATGCTTTGCCTTGTTGTTCTTTGGCACTTTGTTTCCACTGAAATCAATGGAAAGAGGTGCGTTCTTGGCCAAACGTCCTTGTGAATACGGGCAAGTTTAACTTTTTCTTTTCCCACTATTTTATATCATCTCTCCACCTCCGTCTCTCTCTCTCTTTCTCATTCTGCTGGCCTTGGTGTGGATATGCTTTTCTATCTTTCGCTCTCAGGCTGCCAGATATCATATTGCAATGGTATTGCTGCTTTTCACAACTGTGATACATCTGAAATATATAACAAAAACTCTTCAAACGCGTGTGAACACCAAGTTATTTTGGCCAAAATTGTTGCCGCTTGCTTATTTTCTGGTACCGCTATGTGTTTTTGCGCATGCGCAGACTGAGAAATCAGAAAGAAATCTGAGGAAGAGTTTACATGCACTGAAATCTAATTACTGAGCTAAAATCCAGCTCTCCTTATTGGATTTCTTAATCAGATTTCTAGATCGGAGTATGGTGTTTACATGACCATTTGAATAATCATATAACTGCAGAAATCCCATTATGATCGGATTATTGAGTGCATGTAAACACACTCATTGATTCATCAAAACGCCCAAAAGAGCACTCATCTAGAACTGTGATTGGTCAGGATGATCATAGCATACAATAAAACAATCTGACTGAGTCCAGGCTCATTTGCATATTGCAGCCTTGTGTGATGTGGAGTATTGCAAAGACCACTATTGCAATAATCATTAACAAATGATATACTGTTAGAGAGAGAGAGAGAGAGAGAGAGAGAGAGAGCAGCAGAGGGACTCTGCAATTTAAAAAAGGTTGCACAGGGTCCGGAGGCACCTTTGCTACTGAAATATGTTGCAATTAGAATAATGGAGTGTGAGAGGGAGGCAGCGCACACACACCGCAACACACATCAAGGACACTAAGCGCCGTACTGTCATGGTGCTCTACTTGATGACGGTACAGCTTTGCTCCTCACTGGGACTACTACAGCCCCCCCACCACCCCACCCGCTTCACATATACACACACACACACACACACACACACACACACACACACACACACACAAGAGGCTAGAGGCCATCACAGTGCACAATAACTGCAGCTAAAAATAGAACTTTAAAGTTTTATCAGATCCGGTGGGGCTGCAGAGAGGACAACTTATCAGTCATCACCACTGAAAGCTTGTGGCTTTCCCAGCGACACTCTACCCAAGCCAACTGGACTCGTTTCTGACCATTTTTCCATCGTCCTCATAATAATAGCATCA
Source organism: Colossoma macropomum (assembly GCF_904425465.1). Lineage (NCBI taxonomy): Eukaryota > Metazoa > Chordata > Actinopteri > Characiformes > Serrasalmidae > Colossoma > Colossoma macropomum. The sequence goes on from NW_023494810.1 coordinate 25,298,934, forward strand.
AAGCAATTTGTGCTCTCAAACGTCCTTGTCCTGCTCAGGGAGGTGGTCTTGAAGTTATTGTTCTAGGATCTCATGGCCTAATCCCAACACTGCAATGTGAACTGCCTCAGGTTGAGAAATGAAGATGCAAGTGAAAGATTTTTGTTATTGAATTCAGAGTTTGTGTGTTTGTTTGCTTCACGTTAAAAAACAACACCAGTGAAATGACAGAAGAGCACAAAAACACGATCCAGTACTTTTTCATGTGTCATTCATGATTATAAAGTAACAGAGTAATAACTTTTCACCATTACAATGCTAGGTGGGGATGTTTCAGCGCCGTCTGTTCCTACTGGATATAGTTTTTGATCCTACAGAGAGGAAAAAGGTGTTCAGATGAGCATGAGAACAATGCTGTGTGAGCACACATATGCTGTAGTTAACGTCATGTGCTCAACAGCCCTTAGAGAGAGATGACAGTATGAACTAGAGGCCCTGTATATCAATTTAAATACAGGACCCAAGAAAACAAAACAGTGTATTAAAATTTAAAACTGTATTGCTGATACACTCATTAATCTCTTCTGAGGGTCTCTCATTTAGACTCTGGCACCTAAGCTAGTTAGCTTACAGTCATGAGCAAAAAGAATAAAATGGGCGCCCAAGATAGCTTACAGTCATTAGCTAGAGGAATAAAGCTGGCACCTAAACTAGCTAGTTTACATTCATTAGCTAGAACAACAAAAGTGGCACCTAAACTACCTAGCTTACAGTCATTAGCCAGAACAAAACACGTAAGCTAGTCAGCTTACAGTCATTAGCTAGAACAAAACACGTAAGCTAGTCATTTTACAGCCATTAGCTAGAACAAAACACATAGGCTAGTCAGCTAACAGTCATTAGCCAGAACAAAACACGTAAGCTAGTCAGCTTACAGCCATTAGCTAGAACAAAACACATAGGCTAGTCAGCTTACAGCCATTAGCTAGAACAAAATACATTGGCTAGTCAGCTAACAGTCATTAGCCAGAACAAAACACGTAAGCTAGTCAGTTTACAGTCATTAGCCAGAACAAAACACGTAAACTAGTCAGCTTACAGCCATTAGCTAAAACAAAACATGTAAGCTAGTCAGTTTACAGTCATTAGCTAGAACAAAACACACAAGCTAGTCAGCTTACAGCCATTAGCTAGAACAAAACACATAGGCTAGTCAGCTTACAGCCATTAGCTAGAACAAAACATGTAAGCTAGTCATCTTAAAGTCATTAGCTAGAAGAATAAAACTGGCACGTACACAGCTTAGAGATAGCCAGCTATTGTTTCTGACGTAAATGTTAGCCTAGCTAACGTTACGGTTGGTGGACAGCATCTTTCCATGGTTGACCCGCCCACTGACCAGCGGCCATTAACTCAGAACCCTTAAGCAGATCGAAAAAGGGAAGTGTGTCAAAAGGTTGCTGTCAATGCTCATTAACATATTCCTCTAGTACTGTCTTTAAGCTCTGTGTGCACACAGCTCATCTGTCCTGGTGTACAGCTCAGCTCAGAAACAGACGGAAACATGGAGATGAGGGATGAAGGGGGAGAGACGGGGAGAAGAGAGCGACCGAGAAAAGGGAGGGACGGAGCACAGGAAAGAAGGATGGATGGCGGAAAGAGGGATGCACAGGAGGAACTTGTATCAGTCGGGCCGGCGGCTCTGTTTACCGTGCTGTCACCCCTCTTTTTCGCGCCCGTCCCTCGTGCATGATGTACGATGAGGTTGCGTGGAAATATTTAGCCGAGATGATCTCGGTGAAAATGAATTAATATTTCATGCCTGATGGAGTCTTTTTAATATTTCAGCTGTAATTAATAAGGCTGCGTAGCACTCGTCAGGCGCGGAAGAACAGGCTCGCTGGTTGTCAGAGGCAGACGAATGAGAGAAAGTTGAGACTGCCGCAAACCCATACACACACGCACACGCACACACACACACACACACATACACATACATACACATACATACACACACACACACACACACACACACACACACACACACACACTGCTGCATACACTCCAGAAATTGAGAAGAAAATAAGTGAATGAATCAAATCAATGATTCAGTTATCAGTGATTAGTGAGTCACTGATTCAACAGATAGTTATATAGATAGATAAGTGACAGGATAGATAGATAAATAGATAGATGGATGGATGGATGCATGGATGGATGCATGGATGGATGCATGGATGGATGGATGGATGCAGGGATGTTTTTCCACAAGTTCAGTCTTAGAAGTTGGTTGCATTTTATGCTTCACATGATTCAAATAATCCCAAACATATTTAACAATATTTACGTCTGGACTCTGGGGTGCTCAGTCCACTGTTCTCAGAACACCACCAGCTTCTTTGTTTGATTTACAAATGTTTTTCTTTTGTGTCTGTTTTCTTTTCTCAGTGAGGGAACTTGCATTTAATGGCTGTTTTGACTTGAAGGGAAATAAAAGAAGGGTGGTCTCTGACCTTCACACAGTACTGTAGACAGACAGATAGACAGACAGGCAGACAGACTGACTGATGGTCTGACTGCAGCTGAGGTACAGAAGCAGCAATGGAAGTAAGCAGATCACATACAGATACAAGTCGCTGCTGTTGGAACAAAACCTTGTATCTCCATTTTTGTCATTTTTCAGTTTTTGACATAATATGAAAATGCATGTTGATCTTTACATTTTGTGTAAATCTCATAATAAATAGACCAAAAGAAAGCCCAGAATTACTTGCAAACATGTCTGGTTCCACTGACTTGCATTAAAAGTAAAGTAAGTTTCTCCTGTAAAGTATCCATTTCGGATATACAAGGTTTTGTTCAGAGAACAGGGAAATATTAGTAGCTATTACATTTATAGAATTTACTTACAAGTACATTTTATGGGTTTGAATGACAGCAAATTTACCTATGATTTAACTTGAGATGATCATTAAATATAATAAATACATGTGTATTGATCCATATGAGATAATGGACACAATCACAATATGTTTAACTTGAAGTACTGCAGAACCAATGAATAAATGATATTCCTGCACACAGACATATCATGTTTTACGTGATTTGGCTCATTGAAAGGCCAAACATGCCTGGTTAAGTACAAGGCCAAGCAAAAATCAAAAATCTAAATGAAACAAGGCAACAGAAGTAACGTGCAGAGCATAAGACATTGATCCAGTAGAGAAAGTAACTGTGATGAGCAGCAGCTTCTCTACATCAATACAAAACCCTTCTATACCTTCATCCTCACGTTTTCTCCCTCCCACACACACACACACACACACACACACACACACACACACACACAGTCTCTCCTCCAATATCTCCCACCTCCACCATTTCTGGAGCTGTTTGGCACGCAAACGAACACACAAACACACACACGGTCCAAATAAAGACGCGTCAGTCTGGTGGCACTGCAGCTCAGAGAACAAAGGTGTGTATTTTGGGAGCTGCTGCTATGAGTGTGTGTGTGTGTGTGTGTGTGTGTGTGTGTGTGTGTGTGTGTGTGTGTGTGTGTCCAGGGCAGTGTAGTGAGCTGAAAAGAAACTCTTGTCTCTCTCTCATTACCTCTCCCAGGAAGAGCTCATTTTCCTCATGGTCCTGCTGTCAAACACCAGCAAATACGACTGCCTACAAACTGCACCTCCTCTCCTCTCCCTCTATTCTCTACTCTTTCCTGCTCTTCTCTACTCTTCCACTCTCTTTCCCTCTATTCTCCTCTCTTCTCTTTCCCTTGATCTCTGTCCTCTCTCCTCTCTTCTCCTTCTTCACTTGTCTTCCTCTATTCTCTTCTCTTTTCCCTCTCTTCTCTTACCTTCTCCTTCCCTCTCTTGTCTGCCCCTCTATTCTCTTTGCTTCCTTCCATCTATTCTTTGCTCTACTCTTATAATGTTCTCTTCTCCTTCTCCTCTATTCCCTTCTTCTCTCTTTCGCTTTCTTCCCTTCTCTTTTCCCCTCTGTTCTCTTCTTTTCTGCTTTCCTCTCATCTTGTTCCCTCCTTTCTCTCTTCTTTTTCCTTCTCTTCTCTCATCTTCTCTTTCCCTGTCTTGTCTTCCCCTCTATTCTCTCTTCTCTTCTCTCTCCCCTCTGTTCTTTGCTCTACTGTTTTAATTTTCTCCTTTTCCTTCTATTCCCTTCTTCTCTTTCATTTTATTCCCTTCTCTGTTCCCCTCTATTCTCTTCTCGTCTTCCTTCCTCTCCTCTCCAGTATTTTCTGTCCCCCTCCTCTTCCTCCTCTCCCACTCCTCTCCATATTTCTGCTCCTCTTTCTCTTCTTTTCCCTTTCTCATTTCTTCCTGTCTTTCTTTCTCCTATATTTGACCTTCCCTCTTGTCTATTTTTTCCATCCCTTTTTCTCTCTCTCTCTTTTCATCTCTTCTTCCTTTTCTTTACTCATCTCCTTTCCTTTCTTTTCCAGGCCGATCTTTAACCACATCACCTAAATATGTGCTGATATGACCTTTAGTAACACCATCACAGTCCTGTGCTGTGTCCATACCGTGCTGCCCTGTTTCAGAATTAGAGAAACTGGATGGGCTCAGTCCATCCAGACCCACAGTCCTGGTCAGCACAGATGACCTCTGACCAGTTTCTCCCATATGTTCCTCTGTCCAGCACCAGCACACCCTCAGGAAATCAGTGTGGAAGTGTGCTTCACAGACCAGTGTCCACTAGACCTCAACAGTACAGTGACAATGTTCTCACACACACTCTTCTTCCTCACACCCTGGGTGCCATAAAACTAGTGTGGAAGTGCGCTTCATCGAGGAATGTTCAGTACACCATAAACACACATCAGATGCACACACACGGTTGTGTGCAAAAGTTTAAACACCCCCTACCACAATAACATTTTGTTGTTTTGAAGAGAAAATAATCGTCTACAGAGAACACACGTAAAACAGCTGTAATGTTTTATTAATATATTGGAACAAAAAAAATAAAAATAAAATACAGAATCTGTCATAACTTTTGCACAGGCCTCATCTTCTGTCATTTGAGCGGGGACGCCCAAACTTTTGCACAAAACTGTACATATAAAATCTAAATCAAGCTTTACTGGCCAATATGTTTGCATGTTATATATAACATATATGTATTCCTTGTGTGTGCAAACATAAGCATAGATTTGTTAAATTCCATCACCAGCACACTTGATTTAACATAATGAAATATTGATTAGATAATCCAGGTGTTGGACAATCACCACACGTAAAACTGGGCTGCCACAAACAGAGGTTTGGAAAAGATTAAACAAACACATTGACATGTATGAAACCATTACTGTTTTGTATTTAATCTGTCCAGATAAGTAGCTTTACACATCTAATTTTCTCAGGCGCTTAACAGTTTGGCACAGTACTGTATACGTCACACTCCTCCCTCTATTTTCACTGACATATTCCTCTTTTCTCTAATCTTGGTCTCTATTCCACTTAGTCTCATGTTAACCAGATAAAACACTTCAGCTTTTTCTCCATCAATGTTAGCAATATGACGACTAGAGCTTTTTTTGCTATCAATGCTAACAGTATGACTGCTAAAGCTTTTTTTAGTAAGTGCTAACAGCACAACTGCATAAGCTACATTGCCATCAATGCTAGCAGTGTGACTGCTAGAGCTTTTTTAACATTTACAGCAATATGACTGCTAAAGCCTTTTTGCCATCAATGTGAGCATTATACGATGGCATTTTAGGGCCACAGTCAATAAAAATAAAAATTGTAGAATGAAGATAGAATAAAGCTGTAATATTTCGAGAAAAAAGTCTTAATATTTCGAGAAAAAAATCTTACTATTTCGGGAAAAAAGTCGTACTATTTTGAGAAAAAAGTCGTAACATTTCAAGAAAAAAAGTCGTAGAATTACGTCTGGACCGGACAGTGGCATTAATACCAGGAAAGGTCGCAATATTGTGGCCAAAGGCTTTGCAAATGGAAGGCAGCACCTCCCTGTGTTAAAATGAGGGGTGTTGAGTTGGTGGAGTTATACTTTCATATCAATTTCACCCATAAAGAAACACTCAGTCTCCCTGTCTCTATTGGCACCTCAGCATCAGCCTGTTATAGTATATACGGCTGAGCAGGAAACTGTGTTTATGTAGAACAAAGAACCATATGGACTCGGAGGAAACTGTCTGTCTGTTTTGTTGAAGGAGAATTGCAGGCAGTGGTCCTCTATAAGGCTATCGGTCGTTACACCTCCATGCCATTCAGAGAGGGCATGAAGTTTCACAGACAGTGAGAATGATAATCAAAATGACCCACAGAGACAGGAGTGAGTGGAACTCCAGCGCCAGTACAGCAACCGAGGCCCCAACGCGTTATGGCAGCCCCCTACAGTTAGCCCACTTTATCCTCCAAATATTACGACTGTTTTATCGAAATATTACGATTTTTTTTCTTGAAACATTATGACTTTATTCTCGAAATCTACTATTTTGATGTTTTATTAACAGTGGCCCTAAAATGCTGTTGTAGCATTATCACTGCTAGAGCTTTTTGTTTTTTTGCTACCAATGCTAGCAATGTGACTGCTAAAGTGTTTTGCCACTCGTTCTAGCAGAATGACTGCTAAACCTTCTTTTTTCCATCAATGCTGGCAGTATAACTGCCTAAGCTACATTGCCATCAATGCTATCTTTTTTTGCCATCAATGCTAGCAGTATGACTGCTAAAGCTTTATCATTTATAGCACTATGACTGCTAAAGCTTCTTTGCCATCAGTGCTAACAGTATGAGCTGTAAAGCTTCCCTGCCGTCAGTTCTAGCAGTTTAAGTGGTAAAACCTTTCCACCATCAGTGCTAGCAGTGTGAGTGCTGAAGCTTTTTTTTGCTATCAATGCTACCACTGTTACCGGTAGAGCTGAGCTGAAACAATTACGTGAAACTGAATCTTCCCTCCATCTTCTTACGCTGTCCTAATAAAACATGGCAATAAACAAACAGAAAGGGAGGGAAAAAATCCCGGCTTTAAAGAGCGCCGCACAAACAGGCTCCCTTGGGCCGTGCTGTGTGGCAATATTACCAGAGGTTATGAATAATAGCTCCTTATACACAAACTTTAAATAAACTTTAATCAATTTCGGAATGTGGGTCTCCAGCTAATCCATTTGGAGCTTTACGGCAGCGCACAATAGTACGAGCAAGCACACATACAGAGACGTACTGGGGGAACAATAGGGCGGTATTTGTAGTGTTTACAAAGTCTCCATGCGTCTACAGCAAACACTCTTGAGCCCCATACGCTCTCATTACTCGTCATTCTAAATAACCAAGCCAAAGCAGGCCTCTGATTACGTACCAAGAATGATCACCTCTTTTTCTCTATCTCTCTGTGGAGGTTTTACGCTTTCCCTCTCTATTTTTAGCTTCTTTCATTCACCTACTCCACCCCCCCCACTCCCCAAAATTCATCCCAAGCAGCGCTTTGACTCATTAAAGCCCTCTTTAGTTAACAATACTTAAGGACACGGTTTGCCCTCACTAAATACATTTAACACTTCTCCCCCCCCTTTTTCCACAGGGTCCTGTTTCCTCCACCTCTTTTTTTTAAATCCATGCTCTGAAACGTCTCCTAATAAGCCATAAAAAATGCAGGTGCACGGGCTAACTCTATGTACACCTGAAGGCAGAGCTAATCAAAAAAGCTCAGGCCCGGTGGGAGATCCGCAGACCCCCGCGCACCATCAAAAAGGCCTGGCTGGCCCTGGGACACGGCCAGGAAGAGCCGCTGATTGCTGGCTGATTGCTCCCTCCTTGGAAGGTTATCCTCTGACCAGAGAAAGAAGAGAGAGGGAGAAAAAAAGGACAGAGCATAGCGGCTAACCTGCAAGTGTATCTTCATCTCAAGTCTATTATTATTAAGGCTAACGGATGCTAGCCTGGACAGAGCTCCATTCCAGCTGAAGGCAGTCGCGCTCAGCTCTAAACTTATTCCTCCCGTTATTAAAAATGAACCATTAGCCACCAAACTGCCAGTGGAAACACAGTAGTTGCTAGTACAACTACTGCATTGTAGTATTTGAGGAACGAGCTAACAACAGCAAAAAATCTGTTAAAGTATTAAAAGTACAAGTTGAATTGCAAAAGTACAAGATGTTAAATGAACAATAGCGCTTCAACAACTCTCAGTCCCACGCGTTTAATATCTAACAAGGGAGGTTAATATTTCATAAAAGCATTCGCTAACTGCCCCCAGTCAGGGCTAACAACTTTGGCTAATGAAGAGCAGCAGGGCAGAGGATGTTAACGCCAGCGCTACGCTTCCATTACAGACGCTTAACTGTGTGTGATTGATAGCGTTTGTGCATTAAACCTGTGTGTGAACAAAATGAAAAATGGCTAAGCACAGTGTGTTATATGCACAGTTACACAAGGCCTTAGAGAAGCTACAACCACACTTTCATTCCAGTTGATTTAAATTCCTATGAATCTGTAATTGCAAGATCCTGCTGGCAATGCCTGACAGCGCACAACCAATATTCACCTCAATAATCAAAATTTACACCACAGTAAAAGTGTCACGGACAGCATATTTCCTCACAAATACAAACTGCAATGTAGACGGTTACACTAATAAGCAGCATTTACGCCACGTAGTATGTGTAGCATGTTGAATAACTGCATATGGCCTGTTTATTATTATACCAGCGCTGTAATGTGGCCATAAACCACTTCAAGGCGCCGTATCATGTAAAACACCATTTTTAAATGAGTAGGATATAGTATGTCAACTAGTGTCAGATATGCGCATAAACAACAAAAGACGCTGATTCCGATCATTTGGGAAAATGCAGAATATCGGTCGACCCCTGAAAAAAATTCTACACATATCATTTCATTATCACTTATGTGATTTCTGTTGAAGAATTTTATTAAATCAGTAAACACTACATAGAATGCAGCTTCAGTGGACCATTTTTGAATTTCACTGTTGATCTGCTGCTGCGCAAACTGTATGAACACAAACAGCACTTCTAATCACTACTTCTCATTTTCAATACCATTCAGATTATTTGCTAAATGATAGATTTCGACACTTCACTGTAGACCTATTTGATTGCTTTTTTTGGCCTTAATATTTGGCTTTTTATCTCTTTCAGACAAAAACCAAAACTGCCACTTTCGACCAATTTCAGCTGAAATGTTCGGCGACTGCCTGACCGGTAAAACTGGTCAAGTTTAAAAAGGTACCATTCATTTTCCAGTCCATACAGTCCACATACGGACGCTCAGCTGCAAAAGCCGCCCATTTTGAATGACAAAACTATTTTATGAAGTTATAAGGAGTGTTTTAGTGTTTTTGGCAGAGTGACAAAAACAGCCTGTTCAATTCTAAGGGATAAAGAGAGGTTGGAAAATGGTCATATAAAATGAATGGTGACTGATTTTGGTACCAAAAAAAAACAAAACAAACACTATTCAGTAAGTTTTAGAACCACTATAAAACTAAAACGTAAGCTGCGTAGTTATGAGAGTAAGGAATTCAATTGTGGACCAACATGTAGGCCCATATCATGGAAAATCAAATTATAAATTAATTTGTTAATTAAATACGTAAACACTAGGGGTGCGGGAAAAAAAACGATTCTTAGATGCATCGCGATGCGGACGTGAATGATTCTGAATCGATGCACAAATGTCAAAAATCGATTTTCTAAATATTTAATTTATAACGTAATGTTGGCGGAACGCAAAAGGCGGAACTTGGAAGTGCGGAAGTGCAGCGCCCGGACAGTCTGTGGCGGCACATAACAAAAACACTACTGGATGAGCGAGAAATCCGACCGGCTCCCTCTGCATTAAAGCCAGTTTAGATCAGGAGTCACAACACAAATGATAAGAAGAGACATTTTGACCTTTCAACAAAAATCAAACCACCTTGGGAGCCACAACATTTAATGTCCAGTATGTCTCAGTATGTGATAATTTCCTAGTATAGACTAAACAATATAAATGAAAACGCAGATTTACTTCGCTCTGCTTTAAGCTTCGCCTACAGCCGCTTTCCTCCCATCTCCGCCAGAAAACTTTTCCTCAGAAGTAGATCAGTTAAAAGTCTCTCAGCATTCAACTGTTTTACGAGGCTGAAGTCGCTTCTTATTCTCCAGCTTCTTGTTCGAATTGTCCCGTTCCACCTTAAATTCTAACTGAGACGCAGAGTGTAAATGCGGCACCATTTAAGGTGGAACGGGAGAATTCGAAAGAGAAGCTGACTTCAGCTTCGCCACTTTTTACTGTTTATTATATTGTCTCTATATTCTGTGTATATTTTGTGTATATTTAATATATTTCAGTTGGTTTTTCTTGTATTTTTATTTTTACTTATTTACTTTCTGTAGAGTGATTAGCTGAGCCTCACCACAAGCATTTCAATGCATAAATGTCCTGACATGTTGTGCAAATGACAAATAAACTTGGAACCTGAACTCACAGTGAGAAAATATAAATGCTATATAGAAAAAAAAGATGCATCGAGATGCATCGATAATCGTTTTATAATCACATCGCAGCCCTCTGAATCGTAATCGAATCGTGAGGTGCCTAGAGATTCCCACCCCTAGTAAACACTGTTAAAGTGTCATACAAAACAACACCATTCACTTACCAACCCATGGCAATCTAGCCCCGCCCATTCCTGCTGAAGTTATAAGGAGTGTTTCAGCTCTAACTGCTTTCTAAATGAGGCAGAATACCAGGCAACCAATTAGTACTAAGCTCATGAACATATATCCATCTTAAAGGCAAAGTAACAAAAACAGCCTGTTTATTTCTATGGGGTAAAGAGAGGCTGGAAAATGGTCATAGCAAAATGAAATGATGACCATTTTTGGATCATACAACCACACAAACGTTCAGTTAAAGCCATGTGACCCCCTCTCCTGTCCACAAGCACAGGACACCATGCATGAAGCAAATCTGCACAAGTGCTTCTGTTTTCCCCTCACTGCTCTCTCGTTCTCTCTCTATTCAAAGGGCTTTATTGGCTTCAGTTTCGTAACCACACTGCCGGAGCAATTAGATGATACCAGTAATAAGTACTAATAAGCATATCAATAACAGCAAACAACAACAGCAGTTCATTTCAAACAGTTCCGCCGGCTATTATGAGTTGCATCATGACCTCAAATCATGTTTTAGTTTTTCAATTACTGTAGATGTTTAGAAACATGAGCACAATACAGTCAGCGATGATCAGTGATCTCTAATAAGGACACGATGACCCTCAGGCTACGTCATGATATACTTTGCTGCAGTAGTTTTAATATCTCTGTATAAATGAATGGAAATGGATGGTTAGTGGGGAAATTTCGGGCCATGTTTGTAAATGTTTTATGTAGATTCTTCTTATTCTCACAGTGAAGGTCAAAAGGTTATTCTGACTTTATCTCATTTGTCTTGAGATGCTGTAACAACAGACCTTTGTAGTCCTCGTCTCAATGTGAAATAGGCATGATCAAGTCAGGACCGGGAAAATTCTGCATTTTGGCGCAGTTAGCAATTTAGCAGTGACTTAGCATTTCAGCTGTGGCTAGCTAGCTTGCTAGCAATCAATTTGGACAGTTTTCTGTGTGGTCAGAATAAGGAACCTCTCCCAGAATGTTCTAAAGTAGCAGATATATGGACCTCTACAGTAGATATATTATCTAAACTACTTGATCTCAGTATTGTACACTGTCTCTGCATTTATGTCTTTTAAATGATGACTCAGCTCTCCATTTTTCCTCAATTCAACGAAGGTTGCTGATGGCAACTGTCTTGCAACTTTGCATTGCCCCACAGCTTTCAGCTATGAAATTCTGAATGTCTAGTTTTCAAAATATAGTTCGGATGGAACATCTTACAGCTAAGCTTAACAAAACAAAACAGTCAACAATAAGAAACGGGGAGAATTTGTATGACTCTATTCAAGAACTTTAGTTTCCAATTAAATTATGTGATGTTGTTTAGTTGTGTAGTTGTTTATATATTGTCTTTGCTTTATTTTTGATTTGTGTGTATTCCTAAAATGTATGTCACTGTCCTGCCTTCCCCTCCCCCTTACCTCCCCCCCCCTTGTTGTAAAACATGATGAAAAATGCAATAAAAAGTTGATCATAAAAAAAGGAACCTCTCCCAGCTGGTTGCTAGCAAGCTAGGCAGGTCAACCATTAACAGTGAAAGCACAACTTAAAGAACCGTACTGTCTAATCCAGCTTCCAACACGCTTTGCCAGCTTTCTTATGTATTAATTGAAAGTCTTGACAAGAAGAATTCACTTAAATTTCACGCCTAGATTCTTCAGTGCTGTTATACAAAGGCCCATTCCTTCAGAGGTCAACACATTCACATGTTAAACTTCATCAAATCGTTCACAAATTGTTAATCGCTCATTAAAACTAGTGTGACTGGGCTTTTATTTATGAAGCTGAAAAGGTCAATCAGACTTGGTCTCGTTTGTCTTACTGTGATCAGAACCCTTTTTCCCGAGTGTTCTCTTTCCTTTCTCTAGTCTGCCTTCTATTCTCTCTCGCTTTCTCACAAATTCTAACCCATGCATCTTGCACTGGGGGTGAACTAGTGCTGGACGATATAGTCCAGGGGTCAGCAACATGCGGCTCTTTTACTGCCCTGTTAGAATTAGATTTTTAGGAAATAAAATAATCCTCTTCGCAGTAAAATAAAGCTCTGCTGATCGTTCTAACACAGTTTTAACAACTTAAAGTCTTAAATGCTGGGGTTAATGTAAAGTGCTAATCCAACCTTTAACCCTGAAGATTGGTGCACAGACTGCTGGTCACCGTAGCAATGCAGATAACAATCTTTCCTAGCTAGAAGCTAACGAAAAGGCAAAGAGAGAGATTTAAGACGAACATCAATAATTTGGAGACGAATGGACTTATTTGTGTCTATAATCACTCCAGCTGGTTTCCTGATACATTTAATCTACAACGGGGAAACTGTCAAACACTAAAAAGTCGCAAAGCTGAAGTCAGTTTCTTGTTCGCCAGCATCTTGTTCGAATTGTCCTGTTCCACTTTAAATGGTGCAGCAGTTACATTCAAGCTTCGTTTAAGGTGGAACGGGAAAATTCCAACAAGAAGCTGGCGAATGAGAAGCTGACTTCAGCCTCGTAAAAAGTTGAATGTTGAGAGACAATTAACAAGAATCTGTTCTACTTCTGTGGAAAAGTTTCCTGCCAGAGATGCAAGAAAAGCAGCCATAGCTCAGCTAAAGATTAAAGCAGAGCAAAATGAATCTGCCTTTTTGTTTATTTTACATGTTTAAGCCTATACTAGCACATTAGCACATACTGAGCACACTCTTCTTAACATTTGGGACCCCTGATAGAGTGTATAGTGGTATATTGCGATATTGGACATACTATGATACTGATCGTTATATTTAGCCACATATTTGGTAAATAACCAGCATTATATCCATGATTATATCCATGATATAGTAGTGTTCTTGTTCTCAAGCGTATTGCTTATAGTTCCGTCATTAAGAGAAGCAAACAGAACAATCTAGTCCAGTCAAAACGAGCTATGCTTTGTAGAGCATTCTTTTAGCACAGCAGCTGTACTTGGGAAGCATAAGTTCATTAACTTTATTAATGCAAACTTCAATATCGTCTGATACTGTGATATTTTCAGAGACTATTCCGAGAATAAGGGGAATTTTATCAATATTGCCCAGCGCTGAGGTAAACTCTGTCGTCTCAGAGAGCTCCAGCAGCCCCGGCATCTCTGGCAGAACAGGGAGGTGGAATATTTACAGTCCAAATACGTCAGCCATTTTTTATTTCCAATCCTACCGCGCTGCCCTTTACAGCCGAGAGAGGCGGAGAGAGAGGGAGTGAGAGAGCGAGGGAGTGAGGGAGGGGGGAGTCTAAGAGAGGAAGAGCGGCAAAACCTGCAGAAAATAAACAGTGAAATTTGACTCAGTCAAGAGGATCAATGAATCGCAGAATGGGCCGCGTGACGAGTCACCCTTGCTCCTTCTCTCTCTCGCTTATTCCTCTATTCAGTCGTCTGTCATTTTTTCTCTGTCGTGAACAGAGGATGAGCATGTGAAGGTGGACTAATACTGCAACCTGCATGATGAAAGGTGCACACATTACACATCTACACTAGAGCTTGGCGATACTGCCAGACATATCTGTTTATCATAATAATTAAAATAAAGTTATCACAATATATTTCATATTCATCATCAATAATTTCTATGATCATTATATGCTGTTTCAAGAGTATTTTTAAGGAAACAAAAGGCTTATTCTGGTGTAACATACAAAATTATTCTGACTGTTTCTATTGGTCTATTTATCATGAAATGTTTATAAAACAAAGTGAAGCTGGTGTTGGTAAATGGTGGAAAAACACTGATATAGTTGATGGTATTAGTATCATATTGGTAACGGTAAATGTTAGCTAATGCTAATGTTTATGTATCTTTATTAGTAGGCATGTACATGAAAAATATCAGACATTGGCATTAGGCCACAATTTCCACACTGATTAAAAATAAGTTGAGAGCTGATCAGAGTTAATTATCTTCTCAGCGAAGCTCGTTCTGCTCATTAGTTTGTTGCTGATGATGCACGTGATTCATTCACGTGACGTTACTGAGTAGGATGTGCGCCTGCGGGTCATTTCAGGACGCCGGTTCGTTCACAGTAATGACAGAATTGAATCACTTACCTAAACGAGTGTGAACCATTGTGTCAGAGAGATCGGATTTGAGCAATGAAGCGTGTAATGTGAACGTAGCCAAAATAACTGTCAAAACAGTCATGCTGGTTTGTGCTGTTATGAGTGAATGGCTAGAATTCTTCTCTTTTCCTCTACTGCAAGTAAAAGGCCACATCAAAAACAGCACCTACTCAAAATTCAAGCCTTCTAATATTAGAGGAAGAGAATCGTGCAATCAAAAACACTTCAAATGTACATTATTAATATAAAAAAACCTATTTGCTTCTTATAATTATTGATTGTTTTATAGCTCAGGCCTAGTCTGCAAAACACCCTAAAAGATACCTGATGTGGGTCAAGGCCTGGTGTTATCAAAACACAGTATAAAGACCAATTCAATTACACAGGAAGGTTCTGTAGCGCCATGGAGGATTGTGTGTGTCCACAGTCCTGCATCAGCACATTAAACTGAAGACTGCCCTCTCGTATAGCAGCAATGCATAACCAGCCAGCACTCAACACACAGAACACAGCTAATTTAATAAGAGCTGAAAAGCTCTGTTTACCTTTCATTTCATTTCTGCTTATAGCGAATGCATCCTTTCCACTTTCCCCTTCATTCCACTCTCTACACACATCATTTGCATATGTATGGTGATGAATTCATTAAGAGCAACGCCAGGCTGGAGGAGAAAGCCTGTGTGTCCTCTACCTCATCAGGAGCTAAACAAACAATGCTGGGGTCTGAGACACCAACGTCCACAACACAAACTGAGACAATAACACAGAGAGAGAGAGTCAGAGAGAGAGAGAGAGAGAGAGAGAGAGAGAGAGAGAGAGAGAGAGCGAGAGAGAGAAAAGGGAATGAAATAAAAAGAAAGACAAAGCAAGCGAGAAAGACAGAAAAAGAAAGAAAAGAAAGAGCAAGGGAGAGACACGAAGGATTAAAAGAGACAGAAAAAGAAAACAGCAGCAAAAAAAGAGCAAGAGGAGAGACAGAGAGAAAGAAAAGGAATGAAATGAAAAGAAAAGAAAAACAAAAGGGAAAGAAAATGAGGGACATGCAGAGAGAGAGAGAGAGAGAGAGAGAGAAGAAAAGAGGGAGAAAGAAAGAGTGAAAAGAGAAAGTAAAAGAAAAAGAGCAAGAGAGACAGAGAGAAAGAAAAACAGAAAATAAAGACAAAAGAGCGAGCAAGAAAGAGAAAAACAGAGAAAGAAAGAAAAAGAAAAGGAAGACAAAAGAGAAAGCGAGAGAGACGATAGGGGAAGAAAGATAGAGTGAAAAGAGAAAGTAAAAGAGCAAGAGAAAGAGAAAGAGAGAAAAGAGAAAGACGTTAACAAGAGAGAAATAGAAAATAAAGAGAGAAAAGAATGAGCAAGAAAGAGAAGAACAGAGTAAGACAGAAAAAGAAAAGGAAGACAAGAAAAACAGAAATGAGAGAGACATACAGAGAGACACAGAGAGAGAAACATGAGAAATACAAAAGGAGAAAGAAGAGAGAGAGAACAGAGACAGAAAGAAAAAGAGAGAAACGAAAGAGAGAAAAGAAAGGTAAAAGAGAAGAAAGAGAATGAAAAAGCAAGAGAAAGGTAAAGAGAGCAAGAAAGAAGAGAAATACCGAAAAGGGGAAAGAAAAAGAAAGAATGAGAAAGGCAAAGAAACACATAACAGAGAGAAAGGGAGAAACACGAGACAGATAAAGAGAAGGAAAAGAAAGAGAGAAATAAAAGAGAAAGAGAAAAGAAGAAAGAGAATAAGGAAGCAAGAGAAAGACAGAGAGTAAGAAAGAAGACACAGAAAAAGAGAAAGAACAAGAAAGAAAGAAAAAGGCAAAGAAAGAGGAAGAAAAGAAGCCAAAAGAGAGAGAAAGAGAAACAGAAAAAATGAGACAGAAAAAATGAGACAGAAACATGAGACAGAAAAAGAGAAGGAAGAGGAAGAGAAAGAAGAGACAGAGAGAGGATGAGAGAGAGCGAGGAGAGGAAGGCTGGAATATAAAGAGAACGCTGCGCTGCATTAGCATGCCCAGTCAGGCCCTGCTTTGTTTTTCATTATGTCACGTTGCTTTCTCTCGCCGCTCTTTCTACACATCCAGCTGCCTCGGCACGTAAACTCTCTCCGTCTGTCGCTCTGTCTGTGTCTGCTGCTCTCAATCGGTGTCTCTCGCTCTCCCTGTACAGCTCTTGCTCACTCGCATTGTTCTCTCTCTCTCTCTCTCCATCTTTCCAAACTCAACCATCATCCCCAGTTAAAGGAGAAGTGAAGGGAGGGCTGTATGATTATGAATTCCACCCTCTGCTCCTCTGCGTCTCATCAATGCGCCTGCCGCTGTGTAATTAGCGGCCTAATCGATGAAAAATGTTCCTGTCAAGAAAAAAAAGATCATCAACAGATCTTAAAAGTCTCCCTGATCCTGCGAAGCTTGAGGCTCTGCGTTTAGCAGCGAGAAGAGAACAACATTCACTTGGAAAAAGTTTTTCAAGCCACTTTCATATCACTGACAAAAACTGGGCCTTGTAGGCAGAAAGAACTTGAGTGACCCTTCATCCATTGTGGTGGGCCAAGCGGACCCTCAATTACTTTAAATGATTTCAATGGAGGTCACTGTCCATTAAAAGTTTAATAAGATCATGCTTAAAGGAGAAGGTGAGCATGACATGATTAAAGTATCTGACTTTTGTATTAACGATAGCCTTAGCGACAATACTGAGGCCTTTATCTGAGGCCTAAGCTACTGTAAGCATCCCGTAACCTTAGCATGTAGGGCAAGCGGAAGCAACACATGCACCAATTGTACTTCGTTTGATTGATTCGACGTAACTAGCTAACATGAGGGCCAACCTGCTCTCGTAAACCCAACATCTGGACGAGGTCAGCATATGCGTCACTGCCGCCACCGCCGCAGCAAAAGCACAGGCTGCGGTTGCTGAGTTTAGCTGATTCAAGGAGACTGAGGGGACGCTGATGCTAACAGCTACAAACCGTCACACTGCTACATCAACATAAAAGTCCCAGAAACCCACTTTGGCCAGAAGAGCCAGGAGCAATCCCACCCCATTCACGAGGACCCCAAGCTCCCTGAGGAAGAAATGCCTGTGGGGGAAGAGCTGGCATTCGTTTTAGGGGAAATCTCACCCTGGCTGGTGGACGCAATCATGCAAAGGTGGGGAAATTCTCAGCCGCGTTAGCCGCTAAGCTTTCTGAATTACAGCGACAGCTCAGAGGAAAATCGATTTACCCTAAATGTAGTCAAACCTCCGAGATACGTTTGACATCCGAAGTTTGTTCGAAGTTTGTTTGGGGTGGGGGGGGTGGTTTCCCCAGCTTTCTCTGAGATTTAGTCATTGCCAATTCCACAAGGCCTCCCTCTATCACAAAATGCTACCAAGCTGGGAGAACGCTAGCATATGCTTCCATGGACATGGGAAGTGGGGGTGCTGAGGGTGCAGCAGCAACCCCAGATTTAAGGATTGGTAAACTGCAAGTGCTTAAAATCATTACAAAAAAAGATCTTAACCTGAAAATACTTATAGTTCTTAATAATTCTTAATTAATATATTCTAAAAACCTCCAGTCGCTGCATTATTTACGTTAACAATGTATTTTCATTACAGCAAACTGAATCGCTTCCCTTGCACGCTGATGACCACTTTGGAGGTGTGTCGCTGAAACACATGCAAGTTGAGATGCAAATAGGGGAAAAGTGACCGAAAGGATCCACCTTCTCCAGTTCCGGATTGGTCGGAAGCTCATCCTGATTGGCCCAAGAGCTGTTCATGATTTGAAAGCAGGTTAGGGATGTAGTTTAAGTTGCCATGGCAAAAGTATTCCGGGAACTCGCGTGTCACTCGGGTGCCTCCTGTTTCTTTAATTTGGGACTAACAAATAATGGCAGCTTAAACTGCACCACTTAGCATTGCTGGCATCATGAAAAATGCAGAACTAAAATCATTTTACAGGGTAAAGTGAATGTTTTTGTGGTTTGAACTGATGTAAAATATCACAACTACACTAAAATTGAGCTTGTATTTCAGTTGAATAACAGCAATTATATTTCTTGTTAGTGTAAAGGGACATGCCAGAACATTTGCTTCAAAACTTGTGAATATAGAATATACTAATTTGGTTTCTGATATACTGTTATCTATAAAAATGGTCCAAATTCAGACCTCGAGGCGGCTCCTGCTACTGTACTTTTGTCTATTTTTATAGACAGTCATTTGCTCAGGTGGGTGAGCAAATTACTGGCACGCTCACGGCTCATCACGTATATCAATGTCTCCGGAGAGAGAGAAGGGGGGGGCGTGCAAATCGAGCCAAAGCTCTTTTCACACATCCGAAAGTGGCACTGCGAAGACAACATATCATCAATTTCCATCTTCATCTCCTTTCATAAAGTGGCGCTGAAAGGATGAGAGCACTCCATTCAGACGTGGCATCTTTGGTGAAATTGCCTATGTGGCCAAAGTGAAAGGGACCGCTCGCCACGTTCGCTATCTTTTAAATTAAAACTCATCCCCTATTAATACCAGTAGTGCTGGAACCACAATGGATTTAAAAATTAATAACCAGTGAACAGAGCGGAAGGTTAGCTTGTAGTAATGATGCTATTGAGGGGTTGAGATCCTTTTTCTGTCAAAGTCAAAATTCTCAAAGTTTTCATCAAGCCTGGAAGGAAAGTGAACTTTGAGGTTGGGGAGAAGAACTTTCGGGTTCGGCCGAGACACAAAGCTTGTCATGTTCTGGGAAGAGACCGTATTGATCTCTTTTTTAACAGCTCTGATGCAGCCGACAGACAGGAAGCACTTAAAAGCTCGGAGCATTAATCATTCCCAGACGCTTGTCATGTTTTACGTCCAGGCCTGGAATCTCAGAGCATGAGTGCTGATCCAGGATCAGACTCTACGCTTTATGGCGACGTTAGCCACATAAACTGACCGCAGGTCAGCAAGTTCGGCTGCGGTGTGACTTGTGATTACCGGATCTCGAGATGAGGGGGACGGACGACACTTCCAAAGCATAATTACATACAGTTGTAACAGCACTGCTTTCATCCTCTAAAGGGTTATTTGTAGCGATGCCATAAAGGAACCACTTCAGTGTCACAGAAGAACAATTCAATGGATGATCCTTTAAAGAACCAGATTTGTAAATGAGATGTGTAAATGTAAAGAACGTTTAAAGAAGCTTCCCCATCACGTAAAGGTTCTACAGCGAGGTGTTTCCTTGAAACGTACATCAAAGCCAAGAACCTTTAGGACAGGGGTCGGCAACCCAAATGTTGAGAAGAGCCATTTTGTCCTTTCAACAAAAGTCAAACCACCAAAAGTCAAACTCATCATTTTATTGAAGTAACATTTTACCATCTTGGCTGTAAATATGTCCCAGTATGTGCTAATGTACTAGCATAGGTTACAAAATATAAACAAACATGCAGATTTACTTTGCGTTTTAAGCTTTAGCTCAGCTATAGCTATTTTTCTCGCATCTCCGGCAGGAAACTTTCTCAAAAGTAGGACAGTCACTTGTAAAAATGTCTCACAACGTTCCTTTTTTTTATGAGTCTAAAGTCGCTTCTCATTCGCCAGCTTCTTGTTTGAATTTTCCTGCTCCACCTTAAATGGTGCCTGAGGCAGCAGAATGTAATTGCTGTGCCATTTAAGGTGGAACGGGAAAATCAGAATAAGAAGCTGGCGAAAGAGAAGCTGACTACAGCCTCACAACTCTTTAGTGTTTGTCAGTTTCTTGTTGCAGATTAAATGTATCAGGAAACCAGCTGGAGTGATTATAAATGTGCAAAAAGGACATTTGTCTCCAAATTATCGATGTTCATCTTAATCTTCCTCTTTGCCTTTTCGTTAACTACTAGCTAGGCGAGACTGTTGTCTGCGTTGCTATGGTGACCAGCAGTCTGCATACCAGTCTTCAGGGTTAAAGGGTGAATTAGCAGTTGTAGGCCACATTAACGTTTAAGACCATTTATTGTGAAACCTGTGTTGAACGATCAGCAGAGCTTTATTTTACTGCAGAGGAGGATTATTTTATTTTTACCTAAACCTCTAATTCTGCTGTGAAGCCGGAACAAGGCAGTAAAAGAGCCGCATGTTGCTGACCCCTACATTGAGACCCTTTATTCCTAAAAGTATTTAAGTTTGTTTCAAAAGCTCTGAGCTTGTTTGGAGGAGGGGCTCATTATAGTCAGTTCCTTTTCACACAGGAGAATTTCTTCCAAACCGTGGATCTACTGCACCATTCCATGCGTCACCTTTGAGTGCATGGTTTATGCACAATGGCAGACTGGTAGGTTCATTGTTTTACAGTTTTTGACAATAAACGGATGGCCATAGACAATAGGCTGATACCTTTGTTGTTACGTTCCTTTGCCAGGCTACCGACTCTCAAACAGTAATTAACAGAGGTCATCAGACATGTGGCATGCAGGAAGCTGCCAACAAGAGGCTGTTCTCACTTGCAAAGATTTTCAGCCACAATATCAAAATATCGGTATCGGCCCTGAACTACAATTTCACTGCATCCCTAACAACAATAAACCAAAACTCAAAGCCTATTCATTTGACCCCACTGTTTTAACAAGATTTTAATTAAACAATGTCCAGCACCTGGAGTGGAATGAGGCTTTTAAAATGATCCAAATTTCAAACACGGCCAGGCTCCTGAATGGCAGGCCAGAATGTTTTGCAGACTACATTTCACAATGTCACAGCGCTCCATGCTCCATCCCGTTTAATTGCCAACTACATTTCCTGACTGTGTTGAATTAGAGAGAAATGTGACTGTTATTGATGTATAAATTGCCCAAGAATATTTCACACAGCTTGAATGTTTTGCAAATAGCTAATCAATAAGAAAAATAAATGACATAAACCCTCTGCAAATACGTTCATTTGCTGGGCTTTTCAAAGAGACACCAGAGTAGATTTTTGCAGATGCGCTACACATACTGGCCACTTTGTCAGAAACACCTACCGTGCTGGTGTACAGTTAGAGACTGTTATGTTGGTGCATATTCTAGCCTTTCATCAATGGTCAGTTTCTCACCATACAACTGTCCTTGTATATTTTTGGGTGATGGGAGAAACTCCAGCGTCGCTATGCACACTTGTACCAGCACCACACACTACCATGTTAGCGTCACTGCTGTGTTGAGAATGGTGCATCTTCCAAATAATATCTGGTCACCATCACAAAAGATGGGCTACATTCTGTAACTGTACACCTATATGGGGCAGAGGTCTTCAAATCTGGACTTTCCAGTCCTGGATTATGTACTGGTAGGTAAGATACTGAATGGCAACCTAAAGTTCAGTTTAAGGGGAATGGTCACGTTTGGCTATTTTAGCTACACACACAATCTAAGCCGCTTATCCTTCTGGGTCGCAAGGGGCAATTCACACCCAGGGGCAATTTAGTGTGTCCAATTTGTCTGACTGCATGCCTTTGGACCGTGGGAGGAAACCGGGGCACCCGGAGGAAACCCACACAGACGTGGGGAGAGCATGAAAACTCCACACAGAAAGGACCCTGGTCGTCCAGCTGAGGAGTCGACTGCGCCACTGTGCCACGCTTAGTTGAAAAACAGATAGTCGAAAAATCAATATAAAAAAATATATCATATTTTTATTATATATTTTATATTTTTATAGTGTCCACAGAAAGAGTTCCAGTCTGGTTTTGATAGTCAAATAGTCAAAACTGTAAATCCTTCTCAAAGTTTTCTGGCTAAAAGTGTTTTGAACACATTGTTTCTCATTACATCTAATGGTGTGTTTATGTCTGAGTTCAGGTTATTTATAGTGGCCAACCACTCGTTACCTCTCTCAGCCGTGCGCAGTAAAGACTGACTTTTATTCCTGCTAATTATTCAACAACACAACTCGGCACACTAACTCAGAATAAATATGTTTATCAATTTCACAGAAAATGTAGTTTATTACCAAACACAGCGATGCAAAACTTGCAGTAGATGAGGGGGTGT
The DNA here is from genome assembly GCF_904425465.1 of Colossoma macropomum. NCBI lineage: Eukaryota > Metazoa > Chordata > Actinopteri > Characiformes > Serrasalmidae > Colossoma > Colossoma macropomum. The sequence goes on from NW_023494810.1 coordinate 25,321,629, forward strand.
GGTCATGCCGTGCAGTGCCAATGTAGCCGATAAGCTGAAACAGTGCGGATGGCAGAGGAAGGCATCAAGCTTTATAGGTTTTGGAACAAACCGATCAATATTTCTGGAACTACACTGCAAAATGTCATGATTTTTGTTCTGGATATTTATTTACGAGTCTCGAAAATTGATCAAGACTATTTGACAGTGTGACTGATGGCCTTCTACTAATTACAAAAAGAACTGGAACTGGATTCAAGGTCCGGATGTGAACACCTCTGATATAGTGGATACGAGGTCCTAATACAGTAGACAGCACCTGCATGTCCTCATTAACATGCACAGTTAACATGAACGAACATGGTAACCCAACTGAAGCAATCAAGCAAACACAATGTGAGGCCTTCGCATGATGCGGGGTTATTAGTAAACTCCGAATTGCTGACAGCGTCTCACAGCAGTCGTAACAAAAGACCTGAGGTGTTGCGCTTTGTTTGGGTCACGCTTCCGCGGGCGCTTGGGGGGTAATCAGGTTGTTCATAATGGAAGTCAATACAGCAGGTGTGAGGGATCTGTGGCTAGGTGGGCTGCGAGGGGATAATAGGGGAAGCAGGGAGAGAGCGAGAGAGAGAGAGCAGGTGCTGCTTCGCTGAGCGCAAACAGAGCAAAGCCACTCGGCAGGCGGGTGAGTGGCTCTCCGAGAGAGTGGATCATCTGCCGAGTTCATTAAAAATGCCTGGAGGACACGGCCGCCATCATCTGCGCTCGACTACAGCAGCCTGCGAATGACAAAGAGGCGGCAATCGGGGGAGCGGTAAGGAATTAGCTGTGGCGCACACATGAAAGCAGCGAAAACACATACACAGAATATGATAATTTCCAGCCCTAGGTTAATGTTTCCATAACTGACACTTCTTACGTGAGTAAGGCAGCCAGAGGCAAAGCCTCGCTATAAGAAGCAATCCATCTCACAGTTCAGAATTTTATATGTGCTTCCTAGCAATGAAAACCATGCAAAAGATCTGAAGTGAATTAGTGATCACAGACTTGGACCCTATGTGGATTGCAACCTGATACGATTTTAACCAGATGCATTTTAACTTGGTAATCAAATGCATCTCCATTTAGACTGGAATTTGATTGTTATATGGCAGGTAATATGCAAATCAGCTCAGAAACAACAACCTATTGCATGTGTTGTTCCTCTTTTTTCCCCAGTTCCACTGAACAGATGGTTGCCATCTCAAAAATCACAACTTTGCATGAGATTATTCATTTCCATACACCGGCTTTACACCAATGTATTCAAGAAAACAGCCTTGTAGAATAATTAGCCTCCTGAAATAGTCATTGCAGTCATAGACCATGTGCATTAAAGCGCAATGTATTGCAGCGAGATGTTGAAGTAAAGACAAAGCAAAGTGGCTCTTTTTTTAACCAACTCGGGCTGCTCAAGGCGACTGATTTCAACTCTAAGGAGAAACTCAGGTATCTTTTTTTAGTGGTGGCAGTCTATACTGCAAAAAATGGTATCTTGTCAAGTGAAATGGCCTTAAATCAAGTTGAAATATCTATATTTTGAGATGGTTATGCACTTATTATAAGATTATCTACCTTATTTCTAGACATTTTTACTTGTTTTAGGTAATTTTATTATGAAAAATTCTCTCTCTATACTGGCAGATAATAAGTTTCAAGCACATTTCTTAAAATACGTAAAATGATCTGCCAATATAGTGAGATAATTTTACTTAATAAAATGACCTAAAAATAAACAATCTTCACAAATAAGCTAGATAATCTTAAATTATGCTTACAACAATCTCAACAGGTCGTGGCCGCTTGGATTTACACTTTTATAGCGTCTGGTTAAAATGCATCTTAGATCACCTGCTGACATGGTTTAAATAGTTTTGGGTGCATTTACAACTGCACTTCTTTGCGTATAATCTCTATTCGGATATATCTGCTGATACTCAAGATGCATGAAACGACCAGGTGTAAACGGAGATGACCCTAGAACTCGGAATTCCATCCTGAAATATATTAGAAGCCCACTGGAGTGCCTAGTAACCAATAGGCCCGTCACAATCATGGAATTTTAGCTAATGACTAACTGTCACAAACAGTTGCAATTACCAAATTGGCTTTTTGGTACATGCATAAAAGGACCAAATTGGCATGATTTAGCTATGTTACCTCCCAGCTGTTTATACTAAGTAGCTCCCAACTTCAATAAATACAGCTCAAGCTCAAACAAACAAACAAACAAACATCTTTCAATGCTACCCTCTAGCAGTGTTACAGAACAAACTAAAACTTACCATTACGCATCTCTATAAACACATGTTCGGCTTTTATTTACATGTATTTGGTATAATGTTATTGGTAGCTCCACTTTCCTCCATGCAACAGACTGGGGATTGATTCCCTACCCCTGCAAGCACACCATGATATAAGAGTCCTTGGGCAAGACTGCCAACCAAAGAGTTTACCAAGGTTACTCTAGAAGTCCCTGAATCAACACAAAAGCTTTCTTTCTCTCTTTTTTATGTTTTATACTTACAGTGGAGAGTCCCTCACGAGAGGAAAACACTCGGAACTCAAGACTAGAGCATTTTTTAACGATTACTGGCTGAGTCAGGGTGACGTGCACATAGCAGCAAGAACACAGGACTGAGCAAAGAGCAGCGTGTGAGCAACCCTTAAATAAGGTGTCCACAGCTGTCACCGCTCAGCCTTAATGAGCTTTTCCTGCCCTCCGGCTCCTCCTAGTGGCTAGAGACGTCCCAGCAGGCTACCTGGATGTTACAATTGCAATCAAAATCTTTTTAGCCAAAACAATGATAAGGAAATTAGTGCTGTGATTGGGTACTTGCGATAGTGCTGGTTTAGTTTAGTTTAATTTGTTTGTTGTTTGAAGTCTGCTGCCAGCTTTAGAACCTGCAGACCACTCCATGTACAATCTGAGTTCTCTAGGCGATAGATCTTAAAATTCAGACCCCGAATCCAGTTTCCAGTTCTTTTTGTAACCATTGGTAGATTATAGAACTGCTGATGTAACTGCCCACCTAGTGTCAGTCCCACATTACAAAACCTAGGACCAGAAACTGAAGGTCTAGATGTGAAGATCTTTGCTCTAGTTGTATATAAATGGTCAGTTTCTGACCACATAAACCTATATTTTGAGGTGTGGATCACTCTCAACCTAGCACTAACACTGATTATGAAGGAACATCACCTTTAAAAGAGGTAAACCTGAGCTGACGTTGAATGTATATCCAGGAAGCACTTCATAACATCAGCTTTGGTTTGTTGAGCGCTCTCCTTTTTCATTCCTGTCTCCAGGGAAAGGATGTTACTGCATAGCAGTATGAAAGGTTTATCATAATTATGAAGAAATGGCTTTTAACTGCAGTCCAACAAAGCCTTTTAAATGGTCTAACCTATCCTGCTATCCAGCCTCCATTCTATTACAGTAAATGCATCTGGTGTTCTCCTTCCCCTCCCTGGTTACTGATTCCAACCTGCTTCCTAATTAGCATGTACTAATCACGTCTTCCTGTGTCTCAATGACAGACTTGAGGCGTTGCTATCTCTCTCGGAATAAACAGACTCCCTCTCTCTCTCTCTCTCTCTCTCTCTCTGTTCTACCAACACCCACTGCATGCTAACTAAGTACCAGCCAACAGACGACGGACTGTGCATACCAGGCAACAGGGGACCAAGTATGCTAACCCTAGTGTCCACCTTAGCCTTAGGCCATGGCGCCATGGCAGGTCCCTCGGAAGAGGAAGGCTGTGGTCAGCCATACTTGTGGGACCTACCGCTGGGCTAAGCTCTTGCAGTGAAAATTGGCCCCCAGAGATTATCCCTGATTAGCGGCTAGCAGATACGAAAGCTCCTCCACCTACAAAACCCTGAAAAAGCAACGCTAACTAGCGCAGTTTGTGCTTCACACCCACACACACAGGGATGGACATGTCAACACGTGGATGCGTGCGCACTCAGGAAACACATACATAAGCGCAATACATACTAGCCTCATGTAAAATGATTAGAGGGACATACAGAGAAAGACATAGAGACATATAGAAATAACAGCCAAGACTCTCCACACACGTATAGAACAATATGATTGTTAGCACAACAACCTCAGGAACACTTTCCAGAGCTTCATGCAGCAGTAAGGGTAGTACTACAGATTTGATTGCGACTGCGATTAAAAAAATGTCTTTTTGAACAATAATGGCTTTCATTGATACCTCAAAGGCACATAATTAACTAAGGAGGAAAGAGCTTGTTTAGAAGATAATGAGCCCCCTTTTCCAAAGTCTTTCACACTTCAGATATGAAAACGCACAAGTTTAACCCACAGTATGTTTAAAAAAAACATAAAATCTTGCCTTTTTATGACCAAAGCAGAATATATTTGAATAATAAAGCACACTTTCAAATGTACTCCTCTGTGTGCTATGAGCTTAGCATGCAGCTTTAAGGCATTTTCTTACTGCTGCCCTCAGTGTCACAACTACGAACAAAATCAAATCAAAACAAAACCTGGTATTTCATCGGTTTACAACCAAACACACATCCCATTCAAAATGAATCCAGGCAGTTTGACAACTATCCAAATTTTAAAGTAAATCACTGTTTTCACATTTAGAACTGTAACTAGCTTAAGCAGTAAATGTAATCATCAATTGGCCATGACTATACGACTCTGTCCCATCCTGGTAACTTAAGTTCAATCCATTAATTGATATTTGGGTGACAGTTTACTCTGAGTGGTCCTTTTTAGATGAAGCAAACGCTCTACAGACTCTCAGTAACATGTCAAAAACACATAAGGTTTAGGGTTAGGTTTTGGGTTGAAGTTCAGGTTAGGGTTAAGATTAGGGCCAGGGTGAGGGTTAGGTGTTGGGTAAGGTTGGGTAAGGTTATTTTTCGCATAATGGAAGTCACATAAAAAAATACATCTACTTAATGTAAGTAATGTATCAACAGAACATCCACAAGATATTTACTTCAATGTATTCAGATGCTTCACTACTGATATTTTACTGATGTTGTTGATGTGTTACTAATAATCTGTTAAGAGTTTATTAATCATCTACAAAGGATCACTCCAAATAAAGTGTTATAGATATTTGTAATATTCCATTTCATACAATACTCCAATCCAATATGAATTGCAGTTTACGTTAAATTGCCATCAGCAGAGCTGAGTCGTGATCTGTTTTGATAACCCTGTACTTTCCAAATTGCCCGAATTCATTCTGACTGTAATGTGTGCTCATTCAGGAACCATGTATGTGTGTGTTTTTGCTTGGAGTGGTGGCACCATCAAGTGGCACAGTCACCTTTTAGTTTTTAATGCCTTAAAGCTTGACTGCGCCATTTGTTTCAACCAGAAATGTACTTACCTGCTTTCAGAAATCAACCGAAGTGTCAACCGGGAAATGTGAAAGTGGTTAACAGGCTGGTAAACACATACTGGAGAAGTCCTAATTGCACACTAGGGAAGTGCACTCTGACACATTTTGATATTCAAGTAACTGTTAACAAACAAATAACAAACAAAAAAAGGAATGAAATTACCCTACTAGACCTTACCGTGAGCCATTTTTTAGGTGTCAGCACTGGTGTTAAGAGGCTAAAAACATCAGTAGCGCAAAGATTTAGCAGCACCCAGAGGAATACATTTAAAAACATATTTTATTGTTCAAAATTAGCCAAAAGAAACCAGTGTTAGATAAGAAAATGAGGCTGCGTCTTCAGATGAGCTAACACTACACTGTCAAATGCTGATGAACACTTGTCGTTTCCTACATGAGGTCTTTTCTCCTCAGTGGACAAAGTCCCAATATGTTAGTTTGTCAGAGAAACATCTTTCACTGTTTCTGTAAATAGGTAACATCAGCTACAGGAACTTGCGTAGTCTTGTTAGCGATGAAACCATGCTGTCTTCTAAGTTGGGCTTTCACAACACGCTCAGGTTAAGGCACTCATTTGCAGTAGCAAAGTGTAACTATCACATTTTACAGTCCTGTTAAAACATAATAACACATTATGCAAAATTATTATATGTGCACATATAGTTGCTATGACTGTCTGTTTATGGCTGATTTATATTCCTGCGAAGATGCATGTAAATGCATATGTACTGGGATGTGAGATGGGGTTCATGAGCTCACAGAGGATTACAGAGGCCACAAAACTACAGTCGTATGCAAACGTTTGGGCACCTCTGGTCAAATGACACATTTTGTTGATTTTCTAAGAGAAAATAAGTTCAGACATCTTCTAACGAGAACACACATCTGCACAATTTAATGCACAATTACATCTTTTTGCTAAATTAAACAGATTGGGGAAAAAAATCAAATGTAAGATGCGGCTGGCGTCAAAGATAGGACATATTTTATAATTTATGTTTAATTTTTTCCAGTGTGTTAAACTCATATAGCTTTTACATATACACAGCATTAAGCATGTACACAGAAATTGTGCACTAAAATTTGCAGAACCATTTTTTTGCTTAACTAAGTGTGTTTTCTGTAGGGCATGTGTTATTTATTTTCACTTAAATCAACAAAAACGTTATTGTATTTTAATGGGGATGTTTTGCACATGACTGTATACACTGTCATCATCAAGCAAACTCTTATAGACAATCTGGCATGGTGGGGGTGACAGGAGACCCAAACAAAATCAAATGGACAGTTTCGTAATAAACTGGTAAAATATATATAATATTATATAACATTTCTTCAAAATAAAAAAAAATGAAGCAAGTATTAATTGGTAGAGAGAAAGGAAAAACAGGAGATGCATAATCATTCATTTTCTTCATTTTCTGTACATTCTGGTCTGGACATGTTCACACAGGGCTGAATGATTTGTCGAAATTAGTTGAAACTGAAATCGCAATTTTCAAATCACAACAGTTGCAATTAAATTTTTATCATACGCTATTTAATACTCATGTCACTTGAGCAAATTTAGCCTAATAGTGCAGAATCCATGAGCTTGCAGTGGAAAAAAAATGGATAAGCTGGTGGTCTTGGCTAAAAAGAAGGCCTGGAGACTAATTTATAGAACTGCTTTTAAATCGCAATTGCAATTTTGGTCAGAAAAATTGCAATTCACTTTTTTCAAGAAATCGTTCAGTCATATGCTCACATTACTTGCAAGCATGCCAGTGTGAACAGCTGCACAAATGTTCACAGATATATAGATGCAGAAGTATCATTCGGCCTTTAGCAAGATCATCTCAGGAACTTTTTCAATAGGCTGAATTAATAATGGAAAAATATATGCGCACATTTATCAAAAACACATTAAGAAAACGATTTGGATAAAATCTCTTGCATGTAGAGAATTACATAACTCCTATGGAGACATAAAACACTCTCTCTTCCTCATCGGCAGAGAAATAAAAGGTCTTCGGGAGCTTTGATATTTACTCTGCGTGCATTGTTTCTCCCCCCACACTCTCCCCCCAGAGTTGAATTGGCTTAGTTACATCAGCAGCTTATATAACAGTGTGGATTTGGGGAACAGTGGCGGTTTGCGCCGTCCCGCTGATGTGGGACCGCCGTGGCTCGTGTTTTTTCTAATGGCTGAGATTAGGGCCTGGGCTTCAGCAGGAAAGGCCAGGCTCCACCTGCAGCGCGGATTTTGAGGACGGCCGCGATGACAAAAAGGGCATCGGCGGATCCCAGCAGTGTTTATTAGCGGCACTGGGAGCCAGAGGAGGGAGGTGAAATATTTAAATAAATGAAATAAAGATCGCTTATTGCCACGGGCCTGGTTGCACAGTGAAAGATTAATGCTCCTCTTCCGCAAATACAGCTCGGAGGGACGGGGAGAGTCACTTTTCCTGGGCAGGGACATTCATAAAGAGAAAAAGCCAGGAGAGTTCCACACAGGAAGCGGCTGAGGAGTGAAGAGTGGAGGGAGGGAGGAAGTGGGGGAAGAAAGAGAGGGATAAAAGGAAGAGCAGAGGAGATGAGTGATGCCCAGTGAGTGATCTAATCTGCCCACCACGAAACAAGTGTGCAGATTTCTGAATCGGTTTGTTCATTCCAGGCTTCAAAGTGCAAAATTGTGACTAACTCGTCTTATTTGCTCAAATTTCAGCATAAAGAGTGTGAACTTATTTATTACTTTCAATAATTTGATAACATAAAAACAGTGTGAAAAACATTACTGGCATTAATCACTTGTGTTAATTAAGCTGCTAGTTTAGCTGCTTGGCTAAGCGTAGTCTCGAAGGGCCAGACATGATCTTGAGAATACAAGTCTGAGGACAACTTTTTAAACTTTTAGCGCTGGACTGCAGGAAAAACCACCACAAACAAGGGTATTATATCTCCCCCCCCCAGCCCCACCCCCAAAGACCCTCAGGTGCATGCTCTTTTAATGCTCAGAATACAGCATCACCTTTTATTACTTGCCTGGTGATATCTACTAAACCTAATGCATGGTCTGGAACAGTGGTGACCAACCTTCCTCCTGGAGATCTACTTTCCTGCAGAGTTCAGCTTCAACCTGCATCTGAAACGCTGCCTCCTCCTTACCTACACTAATTCATCTGATCCAGCCAATCAGGGGCCTCTGTAGTAGTTGATTAGCTGGAGTAGGTGTGGCAGATTGTGGTTGGAACAAGACGCTGCAGGAAGGTAGATCTCCAGGACCAGGGTTGGTGAGCCACTGATCTAGAACAATGGAATGATCTAGATCTAGAACAAAAAGCTGAAAAAGAACAATGGAATGTTTTTTCTCGTAACAAGAGGTCGTATTTCATTTTAGCTCTTGTAACGTGACACACATCAACATGCTTGGTTGAAGTTTTTAGGGGGACTTTTCAGCGACGCCAAGTTACGTCACAATCATGGGGCTAATAACAGGTTAGTTGTCAGTTGCACAATGTTGACAAGCGCACCATTGTCTTCTACCTTGAGCTGCATTGGATTGCTTTAGAAATTTCACTTTTAGCTTGTTCCCACCCAAGTAAGCCAATGTTCCCACCCATATTTAGCCCAAAAATTCATACGATTGTCCCCAGATGTTCTCAATTTGAGATCGCAACTGGCTCTGTGAGACCAGACTAAGTGCAACTTCAGCAGCCACTCATGCCATTACAGACTTTTTTCTAAACCTTCACTTATGCAACACTCACTTGTGGACTTTTGACATAACATGACTTACAAAAATGCCTTTTACTGCAGTTATGAATCCAACTTGTTCTCTTCTCACCTTGAAAAAAATCATGTATTTAATGAATATTTGACAAAAACAAATGCCCTCGAATGGGGCGAGAGTTAAAATGTTAAAGGTGCCTAAACCGTAATAATAATTAGGAAACATCTGCATGGATGTTTAAAAGCATCATTAGAGAATCATCAGTAATAAACAGGGCATTTCTGCTTCCAGCCTGCAGCCAAGCTAGAAAGCTCCTCCGGCTGTACCGCAAATCTGAGACGCAAACTTCACAGCTCAGTTCAAAGTGCCGGCAGCTTTTCACACTCTGCTCTGCTGCAAGCTTAACTAACAGTCTTTGGCAAGAAAATGAATACAGGAAAAAGCAGTAGTCATGTTGCGGCGTGAAGAATAGCTGTCAACCGATGACGAGGATTCGGAAGGTGTGTATAAAAAAAAAGGAAAAAGAAGAAGACAGGCTCCAATTTAAATGCTAGGCTATACTTACTGTTGTGTGTGTGCGCGTGTGTGTGTTAGACAAGGCTGCCTCAAACAACATTTTACAGGCTTTGAATACTCATTCTCAAAATCACCCTTTAAAACAACACGCACATTTCATGATTGACCATCATCTTGAGTTTGTTTATTACTGCCATTCAAACTACATCCAGTAGTCGTCAACAAGGTATGACTGGCCAGCTACTTGCTTGTTCAAATACAGGTCTAACAAATTAGAATTATCATTTTATTTATTGTCATCATCAGGATCATCACCATCATCATCATCATGCTTGTGGTTTTTGACTAGTTTGCTGTCTGAAGCCGACTCGTTTACAGGGCATGCTGAGCTTAGCTGAGCTACAGAGAGTGAAGCGGAGGATTGAGGAGCATTTGGAGCTACAAGCTCAGCTGAACAACCACCCTGGTGCAGCCTGTCCTCCTGCAGGGCAGCGAGGCTGCTGAAACTGATCACTTGCACCCCTAGAGTGGGGTGGAGAACTTCAACCCACAGCAGACTCCTATCTCTAGCTGCGCTTAGGTTAGTAGTGGGCGATATGGCAAAATTTAAATATCCCGGGACATCAAAAAAGCTTTACAATACACGATGCCTCACAATATTTTCTCTGACATCTGATTGATTGGAACGGACAAAAATGTTTAAAAAACATTTTAAAATGAGTATTTATATTAAAATATTCAAGCCTCTTATCGTAAATTTTGCATTAAGCATTTTTCCTATCATCCGATAATTTAAAGTGCTCCCACGCATGATTTCTTTCTGAGGCATTTTCTGCTACATTAGCTTCAATGGTCTTGAGAAAAGTGGTTTGATGCACTCTGAGGTGATGCGGATGCCTAGTATTAGCACGGATTTATGTGTGTATTCAACTAATCCAGCTACAATTATTTATGCTATATTGTATCTGTCATATACTGTTTTCCATATATTAACAATAACCATTCTTTTCTGTGGCTTGGAAAATAGTTGAAGCTTCCACAAACTACAAAGGATTCCCAGTGTAATGAATGAATACTCAAGTATTCAGATTAACATTATAATGCCAGCCATAGTAAAAGGCAATCATGGATAATGGTGAGTGTGTTGAAGGGAAGGTTCGTTGGCTAATTAAAGCGTATGTTGCTGACAATCATGGCAAGTCTTCTGGGGTCTGTGTGCTTGTGTGCTGTGTGGACGCACAATAGGCTCCACAGCCATGACCGTGTATGTATGTGTGGATCCACAAAAGTAGGCTCAGTCATGTGTGAGGGGTGAGGCCACAGTGGCCCGACTCCTCGGTCAAGTCTGTTTGCACACTGTATTCACCTGAGTATGCCCAGTAGGACTCCTCCGCAGCTCTACGGTGCCTGTCCCCCGTCGCCCAACCATGCTGACCTGCCTGATCGCCTCCGGACAAAGCTGAGGGAGAGAGGAGGAGAAGGTCAGAACATACAAGACTGAAGATTCTTTACTGCCAAACAACAATGACGGTAGTATTTGAACTGAAGTGTCACACAGAAAAGTTTTTTTTTTAGCTTCTTACAAATTATTTGAAAGCTATGAAACTGACAAGCCTATTAGAATCACCTTATACACTCATCTGAAACAAACTGCTATTGCTGCAAACACATATTCCAAACTTTGAAATAGTAGCGTGTAGTAAAGGTGCAGTGTGTAAGATTCAGTGGCATCTAGAGGTGAGGTTGCAGATTGTAATTAACTGAATACCCCTCCCTCACCCTTCCCTTTCCCGGTGTGTAGTAAAACCTAAGGTGGCCGTCAGGTTTTCGCTTCTTTGATAACGAGGATTCACTCTCTCTCGCTTTTTCTTGTGCCAAATAATTAGTTTGACCGTCCATTTTTCAAAATTCAGGTCCTCAAACTTCTCACAACACAGAATGGTTAACATCGGCAGCAACCACTGATTGTTCTTCTTTTTATGTCTTCCAACCGGTACAAGAGCACCACCAAATTCAAGCTGCCACTTCAACGTAAATATCCCAAAGGCACTCTCTAGAGCCAGTGTTCAGTTTGTCAATCTTGGGCTACTGCAGAAACATGGCGGCAAAACATGGCAGCCTCTGCTGGAAGAGGACATGCTCGCTATGTAGATATGAAAGGCTCATAAAAAGCTTACGAAACACAACGATTCTTACAAAAACATGGTTTTATATACTATATTTAATCATTCAGAAAGTCATTCAGAGTGGTTTGATGTGAAATGTTCTGTTCTAGAGAAACTTCAGAGTCAGAATTGTTCACAGTGGTGGTGATAGGAACCAGACGTCTGATGCCTTTAAAAACTACCTCACAGAAATGGTTATGAATGAGATACATGCAGGGTGTTGTAAGGAAAAACAGGAAAGTTTTTTTTCAGATTTACCACCATTTTACCATCAACATTACATGTCGAAATTCCGAAGAGACGTGTAAGTTCACTGGTCACTTTGGATAAGAAAAACAAGTTATACATTTGCTTTGTAGATATGGAGACCCCGGGTTCCTATCACCACCACTGTAAAGAATTGAGTAAGTGAGTAAGTTTCTCTATAATGAACCACTTAACATCAAACCACCCTGAATAACTTGATCAAAAATTCCTTTTAATGTGACAAGTTTTATTACATATAAGCTTTAGTTGTAATGCTTCACTGGTGATGAAATATTCACACAATGTAAAGAGCAACTGACATTTTCAGATGGTATATTTTCAGATAGTAATGCACTATAGTCTGTGCAAACATTACAATAGTGCAAACTGGAAGAAACATTAGTACACAATTGGAAACAGACTTCTCTGATGGCTGAAGGAAAAAGAGAGGCTTGTTTGCATGATCAAGATCTGCCAGAAGAAGTTGCTCAAATATGAGGTGTGCTGGGCCACAAGGGTTATAGGTCATGTGTGGAGCCCTGAAGCCTTTTTTGCCCATTTTCCTTGATAACATGTACACAAATACAAAGACACTTTTTATTTTTTACTTGAATCCACAGTTTAGAGAACAATAGACCCCAAATTTCCATTCACACACAGACATAGACACGTACAGTCTGTCTGAAAGCATTAATTAATTCATTTGAATGCAAACAATGCCAGCGGATTGGACGAGGAGAGCGGTGCACTGCCATTTGCACAGTTTTTAATCTGTCTGGCTGCTGACCATCCTGCATAATGCAGGTCGAATCGCTCCGTCTCTATGCTTTCCTTGTCCTCACTGCACCTGTTTACCCACATGCCAACCCTACGGCAGAAAACTGGACATGAGGAGAATGCTCCACACAAACTCATCTCTCATACGCCAAAGAAAAAGGACGCTCGGAAATGAGAAACGTTTTCATTATCTGTGCCATTACACGAAAGCTATTAACATGTTGTGTGGCCTTAGGTTATGTTACTCATTCCTTCAGAATAATTACATATAAGCATGATTTGATATTATTTTTCATGTTTTCCTTCATCAGTGTTTTCTCACTACAATACACACTGTGTAAACACATGACACAACCACTGGGAATCCCTGTGGTGTCAACTAATCAGTCAACAGATCTGTAGGCCAATAAATACAACCAAGCTAGCATTAGCTTAATTCATACCTAGGCAGTCGAACAAAATCGCTAAGAAAATAGAGATTCTATCTTTATCCAGCACAAAATGGATGTCGAAGATAAGGTTTTTTCTTTTTTTCCTTTTTTTAGCACAAGAAATGAAGCCAAAAAGTATCAAGATAGCCAGGTAGCTACTTTGCTAACTTCAGCTCTTGGTTTGTCATCCACCTCAAGTTATTTCACAGTTATTTCTGTGCCCAAAGTAATCCATTCTCTCAACTTTACTTTTTTTAAGGACATTTACTGTAGTTATAACACTGAAATAAGGTATTCAGGCAGCTATTAGTAACATTACAGACCTGCCTTCGTTCTGCATTCACCAGTTAACTAACAGATAAAAACAGTCCAGCCCAAAAATTCACCCCAAAGTAATTTTCAAAAGTTCCTATATCATCAGAAGGTGGTTTTATTAGTTTTTAAACTGGAAAATTTCACTCCGGAGACGACAGCAGCACCACTGTAGTACGCAACAAAGTATGTTTACAGTGGATGCAGCGATGGCTAATTTTTTTATTTGAGGAGCATCACATTATTAGATCAAATATGACAAAAATACTTGAAATACTAAAACAACTGGTCTCAGTATAGTGTCATAAAGCTCCAGCAAAAGTTCTAAACATGATTTTAAAACATTGTAATATATGAGTAATACATACATTTATTATATATAGACACACACAAAACACTAAGCTGGTTTGATTCAAATAAACCCACAATGCACCTGGTACCTGGTGCCCTAAAATATACACGTATGCATCTTCAACAAAGCACACAACAATATTACAATATTAAAGCTGACACATCGTCTTGTAATAATGATGACACTATGTTTATTTTTCCCCCCTTATGCAAGAATGTCTTGCATTCAGCAACTCCCATACATTATACAGTAAAAGAGAGAAGCATAAGAAGTACATGCACATCCATGCACACAAACACAGGTGCAGTAACATATTAGCCTTTGATCTCAGGCTAAACCCATTCATTAAGCCATTTTTAAACAGCAATCTGGTTAAAAAATTGCTCTATTAGAGGGAGAAAATGCCCCCCTTTCCCGAATACACACACACACTCACTAGTATTTACGACCTGGCTGTTATGGGATCGGTTAGCCTCTCCTTCATTAAACATGTATGAAGAGCTAAATAAATAAAGGAGGGCTGATTGGCGAGTGAGTGAGCTGAGGGCTAAAGCGCTGAAGCGCTAAGTGCTCGAAGCAGGAGCCTGAGGACCAAGGGATTGAGCAGAGGGGCAGGAGAGTGGGGGCCGGGGAGGCAACGTTGGAGACCAGAACTGGAACAGGGGGCACAGAGTCTTGATGTTGGACCACAAGATTGAAGCAGGGGGCATACAGACCCAATACTGGAGCACAGGACTGAAGCAATGGGCTGGCCAGTGCTGGAGACTAGAACCGGAGAGGGTCCTCCAGGAGCACAGGAGCACAAGACTATAGAAAGGAGGATCGAGACCCAATGTTGAAGCAAGGAGGAAGGGCATCCAAGGTTTGAGAAGAGGACCACAGCACAGGTGAGGGATCAAACCATGAAGCAGGGACCAGAGGACTCAGTGTTGGAGTAGAGGATTGCAGCAGGGGCAGAAGATCCAATGACAAGGACTGGAGCAGGAAGCTGAGAATCCAACATTGGATCACAGGACTTCAGTACCGATAAGGGACTCGCCGCTGGACCATAGGACTGTGGCAAAAGGCTGGGGCAAGATACAGGATGCAGCAGGGGTCAGGGGCATAATACCACAAGACTTGGGCAAGGATCGGGAATGCATTCGTATAGACTTGAAAATAAGAGCTGGTGATGCATTGTTGGAGGGGCACATAATTGCACAGGACTGGAGCACAGGAGTTGGGACCCATTGCTACAAAAGAGGGTTGAGGAGACCAGTGCTGCAGAAGGGGGTTGGAATACAGGGCTCAGTATTCAATGTTAGAACAGAAGGTTTGGGACTCAGAAGACAAAGCACTGGCTACCGTAAAAAGCCACAGCTATCTCATGCATGTGCTGTCTTCTACAATTTAGAACACCAACCAGGGGACTGTGTCTCAAAGCACGTTCAACTTAGACTAGGTTTCTGACTGCCAAATGTTGGGCTTCCAGCACTGTCACCACACTAGTGTTTACTGAAGTAATAACTGCTTTATTATCTTGATATCTATGCAGTATAACCCGTCTCATGACTGAAAAGTGATATTTCACGTGACTCATCATGAGGGGAAAAAAGTGGCATGAAAAGGACCAATGAGTCCACCTCCGCCATAAAGAGACCTGACTCGTCCAAGAGGTGTTAATGATCTGAAACGATCCCAGTAAAAAGCAGTCCACTGTAGTGAGACAGAAAATCCAGGACTGAATTGAGCCTAAAGTTAGCTAGCCAAGCAAGAAATCCTGCTTCGTCAAACAGTCACCAGGCCAACTAGCAATTAGACCAGTCTAGAACTCCAGGCCAGGATGCAATTCTGGGGCTCCTCAGCTACAATCAGCTGAGAGTTCTCCAAACTCCCCTAAAGCCAGATTTGCTCTTGTTATGGAACAAAAGCTTAACAGAGAGCAAGTAAGCATAACATACACTCATGCCCCAAATCCCCAAACCAAGTGTGAGTTTGTCAGAAGTCCCCTGGCTCAGGTCTGCAGGGAGCCGAGGCCACCTAGGGAGGTGAAGGTACAAGCCGAAGATCAGCCTCCCGGCCTGCTTCTCGCTTTACCTACCCACAAATCCACTGCGACAGGAGTTGGGGGTGAGTGCCATTTCAGATTTGGGCTGACCTGAAATGAGCCTCCACAATCACGCAGGGGTGGCATGGGAGAGAGAAGGAAAGAGGAAGAGAGATCAAAAATGCTACGGTCAACCGAGTTGCTCAAGGAGGAGATGGCTATTTTCCATAGCGTGTCCGCTTGCCGACTACACTGCGGCAACAAGGACGAAGGGCCACGAAGACGTCAGTCAAGCTCTAATGCAATTTAAAGCGCTTCCCTCAAAGCACACTGGGTAAGTAGAGGCTGCTATGAACAATGGGTGACTCTTCTTCTTCTTTGTTTCAATGACAAACAGCCTTCCCGTCCTCTCCCCCCCTAATTCTTGGGGATGGACGCCGGGGCATGCTTGCGAATGCGGATGCCTCGGCTCACTATGGCTTTTCTATGAATTACATTATCGATTGCCGATGCTCTTTGAACGCGAAATGCAATTATGCAATGAAGCGCGCCAAGCTAAGCTACTAGCCTCTCAATATGTCACTCATGCTCTTGGGCCTTTTCTCTCAATCATCCCCCCCTTATCCCAAATCTCGCCATCCATCCATCACTAAATCTCTCTTTCATATTTCATATACTCATGGAGTCACATTCAGAGAGTGGTCGGGATTTGGCCTGCTGTGCGTGTTCTGGATCAGACAGCTGATCCCATTTCCCTCCAGCCTCACTTTTACATGACAATCTCTCTCTCTCTTTCTTTCCCTTTCCATCACTTCCTATGTGATTTGGCACAGCAGGGGTTGGCGTGACACGCAAAAACACATCCCACTCCAAGTGTTTGTCTTTCTCTCACCCTACCGGGTCACTTATTTAACAGACAGCCTTATTGTTAGCAGACAAGCAGCTCTCACACTTCTCCTTGATCCAGCATGCACACACTCACTCCCTCACACCTCTTCCTGGACTTGAACCAGCCCAAGTCTTTGCCCCTCCTCCAAAAGTCTCCAACAGTGCCATATTAATCTCTTAAACACCCGCACCAATAGACACCAGGCCTGGTCTCCGTCCAATAGCAGTTCAGCAATGAGCCATGGGGTGGGATCATGTTCCAACCCAGCGTGTCTGCTGTATCGACAGTTGTTATGGCCCTGTGATGGACAGCAGGCTGCCTGGCAAGGGCTCAGCTTGGACAAGCCTAAGAGGAAGGAGGAACAGAGGATGCGCTGTGGGAGCAGCGTGGGGGCCAGCCAGGTCAGACAGCCAAAGCCAGGTTCAGAGCCCCTCTCTTGGGTCACTCGGAGCGGCGCACTCAGTCTGAGGGCTCAGGGGACCACGTTTCAAATGCACTTCAAGCAGGCAGACGTGCTTGGCACTAGAGGACACTGACAGTTGGCTTTGTGCGTTTTTTCTTGTGTGATGCTTTTTGAGAATCTGGACAGAGCTGTATACACACGTGCATGCACACATATAAGAAGGCAGATCTCCACTCTACACTACACTCTTTGACCATTTTATCAGGTCCACTTACCACAGACAGCCATATGCGAAGGTTTGGGGGTCCTCGGTCAAATTCTGTGATATTGATTTTCTAAAATAAGTTAACATATCCTATACAGAGAACAGACTTCTGCACATTTCACCCTTTGGAAAAAAAAATAAAACATAAAATGTCTTCTGTGCAGAAGTCATGCCAAATTTTATATATATTTTTTTTCAAATAAATAGAAATTATGCACTAAAATTAGCAGAAAATGTCATGCTTAAGTCTGTTTTCTGTAGAGGATGTGTTCATTTATTCTCACTTACAAAATCAATAAAACATGTAATTTGACCAGGGGTATTCAAACTTTTTCAGACAATCGTAGGTGCACTTTGCAGTTCTACAGTGCATCTGTTTCTCTACATGATTTGTTACCGCCCCTCCTTTTATCCCATTCATCAGTGGTCAGGACCCCCACAGTACCGTCACGGAAGAAGTATTATTTGAGGGCTTGACAAAATGTCAAGTTTCGGGCCGAGTTCAGGCAGATTTCAAAGGTGCAACATTAAGCTCAGGTCAGGCTTGGATTTGTTTTCTAATAAGTAATCTTATGTCGTAGATTTCATACACTCAACACTTTCTCATGCAATATAACAGTTTACAGCTGTGTCCGGAATAGCTCTGGATTTAAAAGGTGGGCGAATGCATCCCTGAATGAATCCAGCTGCAAAGTTTAATAATCAAGCATGTACATAAACTGTGTGTACTGGGATCCATTTCTGTTAGCGTTAGTGTACTTGAGTGGGTCAGGTTCGGGTTTCAAATTAAGCAGAACCAGTCAAGCCATGTTGGGTCTCAAACTTGCAGGTACAGGTCGAGTGGTGAAGTTGCTGGAGTGGTGGTCCTGTGGGGGCCCTGACCAATCATGAATAGGGGTCAAGGAAAGTTAAGAAATCATGCAGAGAAACAGACAGACTACAACTGGTAACAGCAGGACTGCAAAGTGCATCCATATATCATTGAAAAAAAAAAAATTCTACATCATTTGAACATTGTCCTTTACAGTCCTTTAGATTGTGTGAAAATTTAATGAGGAAAGGACCAACAGAAATGCTCCAAAATTACTTGAAATAAAATCTCTTTGCATTATCTTTCATTAAAATTGTAAGAACACTTTGTAAAATATTTTGGAGATACTTTTATTTGTACAGCAACAATATGGCAAAAGAATGGACAATGAGTGTAGAAACAAGGAAGGTGTAGCTAAATAAAGTGGTCAGTGACTGTATATACACAGGCATCTTCAACAAAATGAACACTCATCTTCCATCATAAGAGTCCACATACTCACCGTCAAGAATGAGAAGAGGTACACATGCACCCACCTGCCCACCCACACATTTTGACTGCTTTATTTCTGAGTTATGTGGGGCAGGCTAAAACCAAAAATGAGTTTGACACTTTCTGGCCCTGAGTTAGGTAGGCTACTAAGAGAACAGCACTACCTCCAACGTGTGCCCTGTATTATAGAGACAGAGAGAGAGAGGGAGAGAGAGATTTTACCCCGAATGACCGAACACGATCAGAACAAGAGCTTTCTGCCAGCATCCCTACAGACATTCTCACACAGACACACACGCAAACACATACACGCACTCCTCTGTCCTCCAGACCCCGTCAAAATCAATCAGCATCAATACAGTCCAATATGCACAAAGGCCATTCGAACGCACACCCACACACACATATACACCCACGCATGCTGCCAGGCTACGAGCACATGTCATGGAATGTCATTTTGCTGAAACCCACTGCAACGGCGTCTTTTGAAAGCGTTGATGTAACAGAACGTACAATGTTAGCCACGTCTCCTGTGATCAGACCTCTGGCGCCGGCCGGAGCCGTTCTGATGTAACTGATTTATACTTTCTTATTAGCTCCTCGGTCCTCCGTGAGGGAGCCGTCGGGGGCTTGATGGTTGTGTTAGCCCTTCCACGCAGAGGAAGCTGAGTGAAGGAGTGCTCAGGGGGAGGAAATGGAATCCCAAAACTCTCAAACACAAAAAAAAAAAGAAGAAGAAGAAGTCTGTGGGCCCCTTCAGACGTTCTGTAAACATACAAAGAAAGAGATGACTCACAGCCATGAAAAGAGTCTGGCCTTAAATCAGATCGAGAGAAACTCGATCTGCATTTTGGCTGTTTAGTAGTCAGAGTGACGACTTCAAGCTAGATTCAGACTGGCAAGCAACGTAGGCTAACACCATGTTAGCGGAAAACATTTCTGAACTGCACAGTCTCCTACACCGGTAACGCACTATACAGTCTCCTACACCGGTAGCGCACTGCACAGTCTCCTACACCGGTAACGCACTGCACAGTCTCCTACACCGGTAGCGCACTGCACAGTCTCCTACACCGGTAGCGCACTGCACAGTCTCCTACACCGGTAGCGCACTGCACAGTCTCCTACACCGGTAGCGCACTACACGAACCATACAAGCTAATAATTTAAGCCAACAGACAGGCTTTTAGTAATTGTTTGTACTACACTGCAATTTCCATGCTAGCATTCGATGCTGTAGCGCAGGCTAATTAGCATTCTTGCTTTTAAACCTCTTTGAGAGGTTAATTCAAAATACATGTTGCTTGACTTGATTTCTATGCCTGTGTTCGGCTAATCTGGATTAATTTGGACAGGCAAGCGTGCATGCTAATAGCTAGCGAATAAGAATCCAGTGCAGACAGCCCGCTCCCTCCCTCACTGCGGGCCAAATCTAATAAAGTCGGAAATGCCAAACACTCTGGCTGACCTCGACCGAGACTCCGCAGAGAGAAAGAGCGCGAGACAGAGAGAAACGCTGTGCTCGGTCCAACACAAAGAAAGCAACTTATCTCCTGTTCCGTCCATTAGGCTAAAAGAAAGGGACACATGTTGGCTCCGGCTTCATTGAAATGCACAGCAGCTTCGCTCATCCGTGCACTTAACCTTGATTTCTGCTTTTGTCTTTCTGTTCCGAGCAGGAGGAGAGGGAGAGGAGCGAGTGAGTGCGAGTATGTGTATGATGTAGGTAGTGCCCACTTCCCTGATACCATCATTAACATTCTCCGCGACTTGCTTTCCTGAAGGGCGTCCACACAGAGGGCTTGTCCGGAACGTAACGATTCCACCGACCACATGCACACACGCGCGCTCACATGTACATGTGCACCCCAGAATGCCAGACATAGGCTGTCTGAAATCAACACTGCAAACAGTTACAGTATAGGGGAAGGTGATATGGCCCAAAACGTGGTACCATACATTGCTCAGTATGATATTTACCATAATATGCAATTTGGAGATACATGACAACCAATCATACTGCGTTTATGTGCTTTGTTTACAGGTGAAAGAGACAGATGAGCAAAACACGCTACCCACGCTGCAAGGTGTTGTATAAGGCCCAAGACATAAAATATATTTGAATATATTTCTATATGTATAATGGCTGAAACCTTTGATCTACATACTTAATATTCTGTTGTTAAAGTTAAAGACTAAAAGACTATAAATGCTATGAATTATATGGAAACTTGGTAAAAGCACAATTCCAATACAGATACAACTATCAATCCTTATCATTAAAACTAAGTACAATTTTTAAGTGAAGTGAAGTGAAGGGGAATGCCTCCAATTTTTCAGATTTCTGCGTAATTCAACCTTTGAGATGTAAACAGTCATTCGGAGTGGTTAAGGGAAAATTCTCCAATCCAATTGAGACTGAAATTGACCAGGATTTTCCTTACAGCGGCGGTGATTGGAACCAGGAGTCATTTAATATACAACACAAATATAGCCATTTTATTTACAATCCACAATGACCTGAACCTACAAGTGTCTTCTAGTTTTGTTTGTAAAGTTGATAAAACAGTGGTAAATCCAAAAAGGTTGTCCACAACTCTGAAGCCACGAAAAAGAGCTCAAAATCAGAATAAACCACAAAAAGCTGATGTCTCTGTTCTTCGTTCTATATCAAAACTACCCACCAAAAACAATACCAATTCTTTGGTTTAAATTTGTCTTTGAGCGATTTTAAGTCATGTTGTGCATGAAAAACAGGTGACTTCACAGAAGCTCGAGCATTATTTTTGGCGAAACATTCATTCTGATGCTTGTTTTCAGCTTCAATTGTAGAAATGCATTAAAATGATTGTTAAATCAATAATTTTTATTTTGATAACAAATTTGCCCCAAGATTTTCTGTCAGTGGTGTTACAGAAACACAAAAAATGTCACTTATAAAGAAACATGTCAGTTATAAAGAAATCTTTTTATATCTGTGATAAATTCAGCTATAACACTTATAGTTTCATGTGTCACTAAATGATTGTGTCAGTGGTGTTATCCTTGAAACATTAAGCGACTTTACGACTGAAATAAAATAACATAAATGCAATATTTGTGACTTTGAAACTGAAGTGGCAGTGGACTGTATTTTTAGAAAAGCTCAGATTTTGGTCATTTTGTCAGTGGTGTCACTGTCAGTGGTATAGCAGATACTGAGTTATTCCCCCACAGCAGAGGAGAATGGGATACGGAGTGGAATGTAAAACTGAACATCAGTAGCTGCTATAAAGGAATACATAAGTAATGTAATAAAGAGCGTAAGGAATTGAAGTGTGGACCCACATAAACCATTTAAGAGGTTAAAGAAAAACATTTAAAAAAAAGAAGGAAACAGCAAGAAAACAAAGGTAGACAGACGGTGGTGGGGAAAAGAAAGAGTCACCAGGGTCTAGGCAGAACGGAATGCCTCACATATGAAGCACACAGGGACATAATCTGAGAGCGCACCACCTGTCAGCAAGACGTTATTCAAACGGCCCTTTAGTGTCTGGCTAGCATGCTTTAGAGGCTCGCAAATGCACAGAGCTGCCATATCCCCCCCCCACTGCTCCCCAGCTCCGCCCAGCATCGATCTGCTATAGACAGCTCCCAGCTGCACAATGGGAGGCATTCAATGTGTCCTGATGGAAATTAATAGCTCTCTGTTCGGCCTGGTACAAGGTCACAAGGGCAGGCCGACGCACGGCACCACAAACAAATGTGCATGTTGCAGCTTTCTGCTGACCGCTCCTTCAACCTTCATGATCATAAATAGGGTTTATGTTACTAATATGGCAATACAGGGACAGTTTCATGGACCCAAAGGAAAACCTGCTGTAGGTACAGATAGAGATCCTATAGAGGATTACCAGCAACAGCTAAACGCTTGATTTCTTTGAAACTGTCAATACCAAGTCAAAATTAATAATGTAACAATTTTAAAACTGATGAGCTACCTCAGCATGAACTATATTATACACTCAAAGGAAGTCAGAAAAGTAAATAACATGCAAAATAAACAAATTAAATCAAGAAAAATGCATATAAACACAGTGTCCGTAGTTTTTAGTTAATTTTATTTAATAATCAGGCTTACTGTATTTAAACTCGCCAAATATTGTAGTAATATTCACAGAATTTAAATGCAACAAGCATGATTATTATAATAATTACTGTATATAATGTAAAGAGTATGTATAGAATAATACATAGAATTTTATGTTAAACATGTTCGCCAGCTTCTTGTTCCAATGTTCCTGTTCCACCTTAAATAGTGCAGCAGTTACACTCTGGCACGTCAGGCACCATTTAAGGTGGAATGGGAACATTGGAACAAGAAGCTGGCGAATGAGAAGCTGAATTCACCCTCATAAAAAAATCTAACATGAAGAGACATTTAAAAGAAACTATTCCACTATTGTAGAAATGTTTCCTGCCAGAGATGCGAGAAAAGCAGCTATAGCTGAGCTAAAGCTTAAAGGCTGCATTTTGCTATACTAGGACATCAGCACATACTGAGACATATTTACAGCCAAGATGGTAAAATGGACATAAAAGGTGGTTTGATTTTTGTTGAAAGGATAAAATGGCTCTTCTTCTGAAGGCCTCACACAGATTAACTACCAACATAGTTAGGAACTGACAATGGAATCAATGAACTGCGCTTTGATTTCCAATGAGTGGGACAAGTTTCATGAGGAAAAAAGGTTACTCTAGGCCTTCTGGTCCTAATATGTCACTGACTGAGAATTCAAGTTGTAGTCTAAGCAGGTTTCAGTCAGCTGCCAGAACTCTTTATTGAAAAACAACAAGCCAAAATATATTTCAGTTACATGCTAAAATATCTGGAAAGTATTTTAAAAACTTCTAATGTCTGTGTTTAATCTAATGTGTTTAGCACTAATATGCTATTAGAAACCCCTTACAGATGCTAGCAGAAACCAGCATCATCAAAGAGGTCCTTTTTATTGTTCTTAAACCAACCGAAGGCCTAACTTTAACATACATACATATACATATATACACAACATATTAGAGGATAGGTTTGGGTATGCGCAATTATGCCTAATTTGTACCAAATCACCAAATCATAATTCATTACACAGATTCCAGGCCTACTTTTCCTGGAAAAAACACCATCACACACAAACACAACCTCTGATTCAAGCCACCACCTGTGATGCCCAGCCTGAATGGCATGTTTGAAAACTAATAAAAAAACAAACAGAGCACCAAAAGAGTGAACGGCATCAGCTGGCATTTGCTCATCCAGCCCTTACAGGCACAATCCTGCACGACTTCAGCCTACACACAAGCAGTTAACTGTACGCCAGTGACTTATGAGCTCTGACAGCATAACTGGGGCTTCTTTTGTGGGAGCAGCAGCAGCAGGCAGGAAAATATACTGAATAAACACCTTCAACTCCATATGCTCAGATTAGCTGAAAGCTTTATGGGAACTCGCAACTTTGCCTTGACCTTAATTAATTTAGTTGCTCAAAAGGCTGGACGTACACAAATGAATTATGGTAATGAAAGCTGAACGAGTAAAGAGAATAAGGAAACATTTATTTTCGGCACAATTAGTCATTACAGACTTTCCGGTTAGTGGAGTAGGGCTAAGTGGTCGTACTTTCCAAAACGAAAAAAAAGGAAACTAATCTTGCTGTGGGGGTGAAATGGAGTGAGTAGTGATACTTTTTGTCAAAATTACAACAACATATTCTGTCTATAGACAAATCAAGTGCACATGTTAATTTGACTTGTATGGGCAGAAACATGTTTATGAGTGTGAAACACTCAGGTGACAAGTTTTATTTGGCAACATATGTCCCTTGCACAATTATATTGGAATGATATTGGTATAGGCAGATAATCACCAGCATCAGGCACATATTTAGACTTTTTTCCCCCAGTTTAGTCACTTCTTAGCCAACTATTAGCTGAAGCTCCACCGTATCCTTCCAAACTGCGCTTCAAATGTCACTGCACAGCTCAACATGCTTGTAGGAGAACACTAACTGCCAGTTCTTTTATGCCACCCAACAGACACCGCTTGCTAGCATCGCACAGAGTGATGAGGGAAGGGCTACCTCCTGGCTTACGGATGGCTGTGGCATCGCCGGTGATATAAGTCGAGATAAGACAAGCTTAGATGGTTGAAATGTTTAGATTCGGAATTGCTGTATCAGTGCATCCCTATATTTGGTACTAGAAGTAACACTAAGTGTTCTCCATTCCAGTTTTAAAGCATAATGGCCCATAATAGCTTCTCAAAGTAGGAGATCTAGGCTGGCTCCTGCTGATCTAGTATCCCTCTAAGTAAAGCCATTATTAACAAAAGAGGAATCTGATCCTAGATCAGCACTAGATCAGAACCTTTGTGAATACAGACCAATGTGAAGAATGCTGGGCCATATTGGATTTGTTTGGAAGACTTTTAAGCTAATAAAGAAACTAAATTTGATAATCGGCTATGTTAAATGGTTGGAGCTTTGGGCGGCTGATCACGTTGGGGGATCAATACCTGAGGCTGCCAAGTTGCCACTGTTGGGCCCTTAAGCAAGGCACTTAACCCCCTCTGCTCCAGGGGCACTGTATCATGGTTGACCCTGTGCTCTGACCCCGGCTATCTAAACTGAGATATGCAAGAAAAAGTATTTTGTTGTACTGTGCATGTATAATGACAAAGATGCTTAATTTTTGCCACAGTATCGTTTTGGTATTATGACACCGCACCCAGTATCATTATCAAAAATCAAAATTCCATCATCGTAAAATTCCAGTACATCGAGTCCTGTACATTAGTCGCAGACAATAACGGATATGGAGTAAGTTACTAATTTACTTAATAAGCAAAAGCCTTTTATAAAGCTCTGTAACAGCGTTCACCCCCTTGCTCCTGGACTATTTATACACCTTGCAGCAGACTTCAGCTCTAACCCTATTCTCGCATTTCACGTGACATCACACTGTATAGTTGCCGCCATTTTGAGGACTGAATCAGGAAGTGACTGCGCTCACACGATGCCTTCAAATTGCTGTGCTTTGTGAATGATTCACCTGCAAGATGCAACAGAAGCCAAGAATGACAAGAGACTACACAGACCTTTAATTCAGTGTTTTAAACTCCAGGCTTGGAGCCCCTGCACTGTATAGTTTAGTGTTTTCTCTGCTGTTCACACCTCGTTCAGCTCAAAAAGGGATTAATTAGCTAATAATATCAAGTATTTTAACCAGGGAAACCACAATTATGCAGTGCAGGGGTTGCAGGACTGCAGCTGAACTCTGCACTAACTGTACTAGCAAACTTACAAAATCATGTCTGTCGAAACACGACATAGTTTTCTGACCCACGACATTCAGTCTTTTATTTAACGTTTATGTTTCTCCATTAACATGTAATTTAAATCTCCAGAAACAGAGAAGTGAAGTTATACCGACTGTTTGCAGCTCCGTTAGGGGGACGACTGTTTATCTCTCAGCTGTTAATATCAGCAAAAGTTATCTTAAGGCTAGCATTGTTCACCTCTGTGTTGATTAGCTGATGTCGCCTTACCTTTCCTATGACGACAAAGAGTATTTTCACCATGAGATCCTCTACCCACCCTGACGTGAAGAGCTGGTGGGCTTCTGTGCTTTTAGATGTTTTGAGAGACTCCAGAATAGGGAGAGGGGTTGTGTATAAGACAAATATATATCCGCCAGTTTAAGTGGAACCAGGAGTTCGGGGGGAAACTGTCGAGGTAACGTTTTTTCTCTTCCAAAGCAGGATGAGTAATTTTAGCCATCCTTCACCTCTAGTTATGTTCGTGTGGAGCAGTGAAGCCAGAAATTTACTCCCGGATATGGCAGCCACAACAGAAAAATCACGTGACAGAAACCCTGGGATAGACCCCACCTGATCCGTCTAACTGGTGCTTTCTGAAGTCCTTAACTAGCTGAATGAAGTGTGTTAGAACCAGGCTGAAGTGAGGCCTGAATCAGGTCTCCAGCAGCAGAATTGGTGAGCACTGCTCTATAACATTCATATTACACCTTTGATCTTTCTGATAAACTGTACTACACTACAGGAAGCAAACGAGGGGACATGAGTGTCATTTCACCATAAAAGAAGGAATCATTTGTTGCACGGATAGAACTTTGTGATGGGGCAAAATGATGTAATGGTGGGAGATGGTTCGATTAGTTCCTTAACTGAGTTATTCGATTAATTAATTCTTACTTGCTACCGTCATACATACTGCTGTATTATTCCAATCACAGGATCCACCACATTCCAAACCTCTTCCTCTTTACGAATCTGAAAAAAACTTTCATTTGATTAGCCATTTCAGCATTTCAAACAAAAAAAAGAGAGCTACAGTGACAAAGCTAATAACTATGTAATTTATTACATAATTGCATTTAAGCAACACAACAATAACTCTGAATGAAAATTTTAGATCTATGAATCCCAGACAGACAGACAGACAGACACACATTATTCACAGCTATAGCAATGTTAGCTAGAGATTAAAGCACTGTGTCCTCCCAGTAATTAAGAAGACAGAAGAGCCGCACAGGCGCTGAGCAGAGAGACGCTGCTGTTTCAGCTCTCGAGGCTCAAACACAGCCATGGGTAAAACTTCAAGGGCAGGACAGAGAGTGGACGGGGCTTTGTGTCTGACACAGTGAGATGGACAGAGGAGCTGGGAGAGAGACGTTTAATAATTTGGGAGGCACCTGTGTAGTTGGGAGGAGAGACAGAGAGAGAGAGAGAGAGAGAGTAAGGGTGAGAGAGAGAGCCAAAGTAATGAAGAGAACAAAGGAAGGAGGAAGAAATAGAGAGAGAGAGACAGAGAGCAAGAAATAGAAAAAAGAGTAAGGGAGGGAGAGAGAGAGAGGGGGAAGAGAGAGAGACAAAGGGAGAGGAAGAGAGAAAGGGAAATGGAGGGAGAGAAAGAAAAAGGAAAAGACAGAGAGAGAGAGAAAGAGAGGGAGGGAGAGAGAAAAAGCAAGAGTAAAGGTGAGAGAGAGAGAAATTAATGAAGAGAACAAAGGAAAGAGGACAGACTGAGAGAGAGAGAAATAGAAAGAGAGAATAAGGGAGAGAGAGAGAAAGGGGGGAAGAGAGAGAAAGGGAAATGGATGGCGAGAAAGAAAAAAGGAAAAAGAGAGAGAAAGGGAAAGAGAGAGAAAGGGGGAAGAGAAAGAAAGGGTAATGGAGGGAAAGACAGAGAAAAAGGAAAAAGAGAGAGAGAGGGAGAGAAAGAGAGAGAGAGAAAATGGAGAGAGGGAAAGAGAAGCGACAGAAAGAGAACGAGACAGAAAACTAGAAAGAAATGGAGAAAAAAGAGAAAACGGAAAGAGTAAGCAAGGGAAATGGAGGGAGAGAAAGAGGGTGAGAGAAAGAGGAAAGAGGAAAAGAGACAGTGTGAGAGGGAGAGAGAGAATAGGGGAGAAGGAAACACAGATAGAGCAAGGTAGAAAGAAAGAGAGGGAGAGAGACAGACCAAGAGACAGAGAAAGGGAAAAAGGAAAAGAGATAGAGAGAGAGAGAAAGGGAGGGAGAGGGAGCGAGAAAGACAGAGAGCGCGAGACTGAGTGTGAGGCCAGCAGGCGACACCGTTAGACATAATAACAATAATTGGACGTAATGATGGCTGGCCTTTAAAGCTGTTCCCTAGAGAGAGAGAGAGGGAGAAAAGCGCGAGAGAGAGCGATAGAGAGAGATAGGGAGAGAGTGCGTCTGATCTCTTCAGCTTTGTCTGCCTGCATTGCTGGTGAAGGCGCGTGTGTGTGTTGAGTGAGTGGAGCACTGTCACTCCCTGACCAATTACAGCTTCCTTAACAACTCTCTTTATCTCCCTCCGTCACACAGTCGCCTTAAAACACACAGAACGCTCACGACTGCAAACATCTCTCCCCACGTCCCTCGCTTCAAAACAAACGCTCGCGTGCTGTCGCGCTGCATAATTTACAGCAAGTACAGAAAGTGCAGGAGAAAGTTTCTCTCATGCCTTCCAGCCCCTCACCCCGCTACCGCCGCAGCAGACAGCGAGCAGCTATGGGGCGCAGGGTAGTTAATCTTGTGCGCACCTGTTTGTGATTAGAAGCTCTAGTGCTCGTTGCAGGGTGCTAATGATGCTAAAAGATGCTAAGAGGGCTAATGGAGACAGGCCTTGTCAGATGCCAGTCAGAGACAGAGCTTCTCATGGAGAGAGTAAACTAGTGTGAGTGTGACGTTACAAACTTCATTTGGCCCCTCATACAGATACTGACACCTGCACACGGAGTGTATTGGTACCCAAGTCATCAGGGAGAAAGACAGAGAGAGAGAGAGAGAGAGAGAGAGAGAGAGAGAGAGAGAGAGAGAGACACTGAAAATAGCTCTCCACTCCCCTCTCCTTTCATTTGCATACAAAAGCTAGAACCGGCCATGCAGTTCGCTCCCTCGGGCTTCATACCCACTGCCAAACTCTCTCTCTCTCACACACACACACACACACACACACACACACACACACACACACACACACACACACACACACATTCTGTCCATCTCTCTGTCCTCTTCCCAGCTTCACTCCTTTACCTTTTCTCTCTCCTGTACCCTCTCTCTCGCTCACGCCATCCGAACTTCTGCCTCTCCCTCTTACTCTGTCTGAGACTCATGTACGGTGAGTTTGCCCAGAGCTCTTCAGAGTTCATCAGGTGCTGCATTACACTCTCCTCTGACTTCATTACTGCTACACACACACACCCACACACACACACACACACACACACACACACTCAGTTTGTGCATGTTGGATGTTCTTGATTATCCATTATTCAGGCAGGGAGGCAGGGGAAGAGAGAGAGAAAGAGAGAGAGAGGAGCGGGGAAAGGGAGAAACAAAGGCGATAAAGAAAGAGGAGACAAAGTAGAGAAGGACAGAGAAAGAGAAGGGACAGATGGAGAGAGAGAAAGAGAGAAAGAGAAAGAAGAGAAGGACAGATAAAGAGAAAAGACAGATGTAGAGGGAGAGAGAGAAAGAAACAAAAGGAGAGACAAAGAGTGAGAGAGAGAGAGAGAGAGAGGCATGGGGAAAGGGAGAAAGAGCAAGGAGAGATAGAGAAGAAAGAAAAAAGAAAAGTACAGAGAAACAGAAAGGACAGATGAAAAGAGAAGGAGAAAGAGAGAGAGGAGAGTAGAGAAGGAAAGAGAATGTGTATGTATATGTGTATATGAGAGAAAGAGACCAAGAAAAAAGAGGGTATATATTAACAGTATGAGAGAGCGAGAGAGCTAGTGAGAGAGAGAGAGAATAGTGGGGAAAGGGAGAAAGAGAAAGGAGAGGGAAAGAAAGAAGAGAGAGAAACAACAGGACAGAGAAAGGTGTAGAGAGAGAAAGAGAGAACAGAGGAGAGGAGAGAGAGAAAGAAAGAGTTTGCATATATTACAGAGAATGAGAGAAAAGAGAAAGCGTAGTATATATTACAGAAAGAGTCAGAGAGAGAGAGAGAGAGAGAGAGAGAGAGAGAGAGAGAAACAGAATTAGCCTATGAAACATTGCCACACTGCAGTGCACCCCCTCACCCACAAACAACACTTC
This sequence comes from Colossoma macropomum, assembly GCF_904425465.1. Taxonomy (NCBI): domain Eukaryota; kingdom Metazoa; phylum Chordata; class Actinopteri; order Characiformes; family Serrasalmidae; genus Colossoma; species Colossoma macropomum. The sequence continues at coordinate 25,352,045 of NW_023494810.1, forward strand.
CCAAAAGGAGCTGGATCCCAATCAGACTGACATGTGTTTCAGTGGAAACTGTGAGGTTTTTCCTTCTTTAACCCCAACAATAAGAGTCACAGATGCATATCGGGCAAATCAAGGCGACACGTATCACCATCACTTCACATATCACATATCACTGTCACATACGGAGTCTATTATCATCTTTCACGTCTCATTTTCAAACCTTCAACAATTAATCACTGCAGATCTGTTTCATTTGACAGCCATAACGAGGCTTCGCCATGTCAAAGCCACACCTGTCGCAACAGAGGTGCTAATGTAGCACCGAAAACATAAAAGTGCACCAGGGAGCGCACATTTTTAACACGCTGCTATAAGTAGAAACCACTGTAGCGATGCTAACACTGAACAAAGTGAAGCCTAAAGTAAAGCTTGAACATGCATGAGTGTTGCCTTCTATTGACATTTTCTGATTAATGCTTGATTTTAACTGTTAATTTTCATTTAAGAAAAGATACACACAATGGTTTTCTTCTTCTTCTTTTCTCTTCAATGGCTGTTTAGTAATACATTGAGCATATTCTGTATTGCTTCATCTTCATCAGAATGTCTTGCCTGGTATAAAGTCGAGGTCTAAGAATGAAGGAAGACAGGGCCTGACAAAGTATCAGGTTTTGGGCTGGGTTTCTTGCTTGCATTCTTTCTGTAGTAGCCTGTAGCTGCATTCAGAATCAGTTCCTAAAACCGTGAATCCCCAAAACTCTTGTTTCCAATTGGGTTCGGGTTACAAATTTACCAGTACCAGTTGGGCCCGGTTAGGTCGGGTCTCAAAGTAGTGGGTACAGGTTATACGTGGCCTTCAATCTGAGGCCTGTGCTGACCTCTAGTCTGAAGATGTTTTCAAACAACTGTTAAATACTAAATTTGACATTTGGTTCCTTTTATACACTCTTAAATTTAAAAGTATGAAAGCATGAATTTTTCTTCCCAAAAATAAAACAGAATAGTTGTTAATATGTGATGTAACTGCAAACCAAAAGAGAGTCCACTCATTTGCATTAAGAACAATGCGAAAAGGCAGGTGTCCCCAAAACTTTGGCAAACAAAAAAGGTACCACGTTTCCCGGCAGGCCACAAAGATCAGCGGAGGTAGGTCCATCTTTCAGAAGTGAGATACAGGATATGAATTGACCGAAGAACCGAGCAGGTATCCCCAAACCTTTGGCAGGCAAAAAAGGTGCCACACTACCTGACAGGCCACAAAGATCAGCAGAGGTACGTCCATCTTTCAGATCTGAGATATAGGATATGAATTGACCTGAAGAACCAGGCAAGTGTCCCCAAACCTTTGGCAGGCAAAAAAGGTGCCACATTTCCCAGCAGGCCACAAAGATCAGCAGAAGTACGTCCATCTTTCAGAAGAGAGATACAGGATATGAATTGACCTGAAGAACCGGGTCAGGGATGGCCACTGTCCAGCTGGCAATTGGAAATCGATGGCCAAATCTGCCATGCTCCTTCACGCTAAAGACTTCACCTCAAGGGTTGCGATCAATCCCGCGCCAGCGCTGACCTCACGCCGGGAAAATGTCAGCAAAACAGTAACCGGAGAGCAGAATGCAAATGACAAATACAAATATTGCAGCAGCAACACGTCGATATCATCCAGCACTGTCCTCTGCGCACAGAGCATCTGCAAGGTTTCCACCCATCAAGGTGTTATGTGTGTCATTTTATCATTCAAACATGCTGCAGTGTTGTCTCTATTTTACACACTTGAACCTGAATACACACTATTCATCAATATTCCTATTATAATCAGTCTTTCATGTCTAGCGTCCGTGACCTCTCCTTTAATCAGCTGTTCTTACAAAAACGAGACTGAGCACCCTCCTTCTATGCACGTCTTTTCCCGTGATCTTTATTTATTCTGTTCTTTATTTATTCTATTCTGTTAAATCTATTCATGTAATGTAAGCTGTGTTTTACCAATGTGCTCCCAACCTTGCAGAAACCTATAAAGGCCATGAGATGCAATGAGAAAAAAAAAGAGTATTTCTTGGTGTAGCCTGAATAAGGTGTACTGTCGAACGGACAGCTACCCATTGAGTTGAAGGATAACTGCTCTAACTAAAAACATGTGCATATGATGAGGTCACCAGCACTAAGCCTGAGACTCAAAATCCTAGTGTTCATGGGTCCCATAATGATTCTAGCACTCATGGTTCTCTCAGAAGTGTCAGTTCAGAATCAGTGTTTTGCATTCCATGCATCCTGGATCAAGGCCTATATGGAGTATATTACAAAGGTTTGTGCCTGTGATCAGTTAAGCTTTTCCGTTGGAATTACTGGAGGTAAGTGGATGGACGGGGCCGAAAATTTTACTCTGAAGATTACTCCAGAGCAAGATGGTAAAATAGTACAGCTCCAGATTCTCCAGTAGTCAAATACTGTAAACAGTCTGGAAACTCCCACATTCAAATACTCCAAACAGTCCAGACAACCCAACACTTAAATACTCCAACACTACAATATTCAAACATTCCATCTCCAGACACTCTAATACTCAAATGCTCTACCTCTAGATACTCCAATATTACAGATACTGTAGCTCCAGAAAATCTAATTCTCATAGTCCAGCTGTAGGTACTCTAAAATACTCAAATATTTCAGTTCCAGATACTCAAATACCACAAACAGTCCAGCTTCAGATGCTCTAATACTCAAATACTGGTGCTCAAGATACTCCAATACTCAGATTTTGGCTCTATATACTCAAATACTGAAACATTGCTAATAGTCCAGTTCTGGATACTAAAACACTACAAACAGTCCAGCTCCAAAAACTCCAATACTCAAATGTTCTAGCTCCAAGTACTCCAATACTCAGATACTGCAAATGTTCTAGCTACAGGTACTAAATACTCAGTCACTGCAAATATTCCAGCTCCAGGTACTCCAATAATCAAATACTGCAAATACTCCAACTCCAGGTCCTTCGGTACTCAAATACAATAAATACTCAAGTACTGCAAATGCTCCAGTTTTAGATACTCAAAGATTACAAATAGTCCAGTTTCAGACACTTAAATACTCAAATGATCCAGGTCTACATATTTCAATGCCCAAATATACCAGCTCCAGATATTACAGTTCAAAAATACTTAAATATTCCAGTTCTAGATACTTCAATGTTTAATTACTAAAATATTTCTTCTCCAGTTACTTCAATACTTAAATATTCTGAATAGTCCCGTTCCAGTTGTGACATATTCTAATACTTTAAGCCGTCTATTCTCACACATCTCCAGATACTCCACCACTCAAGCACTCTTGCTCTAGAGGTTTGATGAATCTGCACCCAGAACATAACACAGACACCATATATCAAAAGGAAGATCACAGCAGGATAACAGGAGTTGTGCAAATACAGGCATCTGGCGTCTACAAGGGTTATTGTTTCTTTCCCCTGGTTTGTTTTTGTTTGCTCACTTTTAATGGCAACTGGAGGAGAACGAGCTCGGCCTGACAAACACGGCCCTGAAAAACGTGAAGCCTCTCGCTACCAGCTGCTCGGATTAGACGAGCCGGGCAGAATGAGTGAGGAATCGTGAGCAGTGTGGGGGACTGGGGAGGGGGGGCGAAGTTTTGGCCGAAAAAGAAGCTTCCGGCCCACGCTCGCACCGCGGCTGGACGAGGGGTTCGCGGAAATTCGATTAACGCCCATGTGAGGTGATGTAAAAAGGCGTAAATGCGCACACTCGCAGACACACTCCTACTGGCCGACACAGTCCCGATGCAAACAACAACCGCCTCCCCCCTGCCAATGGCTAATGATGGACCCACTGTTTCATGGCAGGAAAACCATCTGGTGGCTGCAAAGCTTTTAAACCAAACAAAATACTGCCAAAACCGAGCGGGGTGTGAGATGGGCTACAAACAAACATATATTTACACTCGCACTGACTCACTCATCATCCCACCGCAAAGTGAGATCAGACTTTGGCATAATGTGTTATATTTCAGCAGATGCATTGTGTGCGTGTGAGGTGTTTTAAATCCTTCTCCAAATCGCAATGTGTTTCCGAATGCATGAAATGTTTTTGTACGTGAGAAAAACTGACGGTGTGTTTTTTCTTGCACATTTTCAAATTTTAGGCTGGGTCCTGCATGGCGTACGAGTTTTCTGACACATTCATACTGGGCACGGAAAATAAAAACAAACAATGTGTGGGGTGGGGTGGGCTCACGGAATGCAGTTTCAGAAAATTACACACACACATGCACACACACACACACACACACACACACACACACACACACAGCGCTGCTTATTTAGCCACGTGGAAGCGGCTCGTAATCAGTCAAAAGTGGCACAGCTAAACATAACTTTCCCCACCCGCTTCCTGCAGGAGCTGCAGCAGTAGGACAGGAAGAGGAGGCCGCTGTGTTTATGAGGGAGGTGAGTTTAGATGAGTGGAGAGGAAATGAATGGTGATTTATATAAACCTGTCCTTCGCTGCGCATACACAATCGACTTCCTGTCCCAAATCACACACTGAAGAAAAGGACGCACACTGTGACTGCTTCTGAGTGCGACTATGTTGTGCAAAAGTCAGAGACCACCCTTCATTTGTTGAATTTTCAGGCGTAAGTAAAAAGTTATTCATTTTTCAGGAGACATTCCTGAGGAGATTAGATATAAGATTGGCACAGGGAATGGGAAAGTCAAAGCAAAATCTGTTTCCAAAACTGAAGCTCCAAAAATGGCAAAGACAATACTTTCAACGTCTCCCTGTAGTTAGAAAAGAAAAGAAAACTCATTAACTTGAAGCTCATTTACAACAGAAGCCAATGAGCAATTGCTTCAGCACCTGCCCATTAACTTCCATTATAAACGTGTTTTGAGTTTAGTTCAGTGTCAAACACAAGGCCCGCGGGCCAGATCAGGCCCATGACAAACCTGTTCGGCCCACAAAAGTATTTTAATTTTCTATTAACATTAGCCTGTTTCACAATGTGTTGCACAACAGTCCCCAGCATGCACTGCAACGTAATGTGTGCTCTCTTAGCCCAACAGCAATCTATGGGACAGCAGTTACACCTCAATTCTACACAATTCCACACCAGTTATATCACCAAACACACTAGCTGCATATCAGCTGCAGTTCAACCATTATAAACTCCTAACATTGAGCCCAAGTCTTAATGAACTTGCAGCAAAGAAAGGATGCCAGAAGGCTAGTTCAAGCAAATGGGTAAGTTTAAAAGACTGAGCTCCTGGGGACACTTAAATTTTGAATATTTCAAATGTTCATGTAATATTTCAAGGACTATTACATGCGTCTGTATTTTACTGCTGAAGTTTTTTGCGTATTTTGAATAAACAGTGTCCAGTTCAGGTTACAGCACATTCATTACAAATGAAATAAAATGTTTTTTTTCTCTGGATTTATTGAGATTTTTTAATATGGCCCTTTTATTGGTTGAGTTTGACACCCCTGGTTTAGGTTATGACCTCCTGAGACTGTATTTTGAGTTTAGCTTAGGTTACAATCTCCTGAGAGCCTCCTCACTTTAGGCCATCTCAGGCTCAACCCAAAGCTAATCCGCTATCCCATGTAGCAGCTCCGCAGTTCAGTCCCCTCAGCTATGTTTAAACTGTAATCTGCGCATATAAAAACTAAATGCGTCAGCCTGTTCCATCCATAAGCCTCTCTTCAGCACCCTGTTCGGAGACAACAAAGCAGACAAATCTTTTGTCAGCCCCTCACACACACTCACGCTCTTCAGCCTGCTTAAGGTGGGCAAATCACTCGCACATCTCGCGGAAATTCATAAATCGTGGGGATTGAAGCAATAAAGCCCGCTTGCATATTGAACCGAACGTAATATTTCACACTCATCCGCTGCAAGAAGTATTGGAAAAACCCAACGCCTTTTAATCCGACCAAATTACTCCCCTCCTCGCCTCCAATCTAAATCCGATCTGGGGCCGCAACGTATGAGAAATCTCCAAACTTAATCTGGACTGAAGGAGGCCGACTTTCAGCCGGATTTAGAAACGGAAAATATATGAAATCTCCAAAGGCAAGTGAGTGCAGAGCGAATAAACAAATTCTTGGAATTTTCTCAGCTATCATAGCGTATTTTAACCCACACACGCAGCGTCGATGGCATAGCGTGTAACATTTAGCCTAGCGTGGCGCGTCGTCGAGTTGGCGGCCGCGCCGGATCCGCCGTTGCAAAAATAAATATTCCCCTCAATTAGACATTTGTAAGTAAAATGCCTGGCGTTAGAGGCTCAAAGCAATTTCCGATAAGACCCCAGTGTGCTGAAGTGAATCCAACTAATAAATGAGGGAGAGCTGGTGAAACGTATTTTTAGCAAGAGATAAAACATACCTAGGAAATGTATTTCTCACGGGACTACCAAATCTAATTATTGGAGATAGAGGTGGGGGGGCAGGGGGGAAAAATGCCTGAAGAGCATCAGTGTTAAAACTGTCAATCTGAGTCTGAGAGTACATTAGAAAGCTCCTCAAGTAGCATCTGAAAGAAGGAGAATGGAGGGGATGAAAGTAATACTATCCTCAATCACACACACACACACACACACACACTGCCCGGTCACTCTCACGACATATGACCGTGACTTATAGGGTGAACTCATACCGGAACAGTGGCATTGAATACAGCGACTACAGCACCACATATCTGCAGGTATACCGGCATATCAGTTCCAAGATCCATCATATGATTTTATTCTTTCATCTAATTCTAATTATATGGACATTTAGCCCCTTTAGTAATTTAGTAAATTATAATCCCGATCACCAATAACATTAAAACCACCTCCTTTGTTTTTACTCATTGTCCATTTTATCAGCTCCACTGACCATATAGGAGCTCTTTGTAGTTCTACAATTACAGACTGTAGTCCATCTGTTTACATCCTCTGTTAGCCCTCTTTCACCCTGTCCTTCAATGGTCAGGATGCCTCAGGACCACCACAGGGCAGGTATTATTTATGTGGTGGATCATTCTCAGCACTGCAGTGAATATTTGAACATACAACACTGAATATTTAGCTGGCTTCTGTGTAATTATATGTTATAAATATATATTTTCTTTTTTTTCCCACCGCTGAAAAATGAATAACATGTACTTAATGGCTGTTTTGACTGAAAGTAAATGCGCAAGCATACACACAGCGAGGGCAGTAGATAGTGGCTCTGTTTCAGTATGCAGGGTCAGGAACTGTTTGGTCAGAGTATGTTTGATGGACAGCTGCATGGCTCCACTCGCCTCGCCTCACTGGAGCTATCCATCAACCAGGAGCTGAGAAGACACGCAAGCCGGTATGAGTCCACACACACACACACACACACACACACACACACTCACAGGATCGCAGGCATGGAGATATACGACCATACAAGCATGTACGCAAGAACTAGTACAGCACACTGGAAACAAAGACCTGATGAGATATTTTGGTCAAGGACATTTGAAATGACGGTGCTTGTATATGTTGAGGCTGAGCATAATAAAAAAGTACTAGTGTTATGATTATACTGTGACAATACATTACAACACACAGGTGAACCAATAATGTGACATTCTTTAGGGTTAGGCTGTAAAATATAATCAGGTATATCTTATATTAGAAAGACATTACTGAATCAAGGATTAAAGGGGAATTACACTGATTTGTCAAAAATTCTTAATAATTCAGTGGTTGAGATGTCATTCAGAGTGGTCTGATGTAAAATGGTTCATTGAAGAGTAACTTGCGATATCTACAATGCAAATATAGACACTTTTTATTATACAAAACCACCAGTGAACCTGCACGTCTTCTGAGTTTGTGTATGCTATGATGATGGTGGTAAATCTGAAAATGCATGTTTTCTTTAGAGACTGAAAATGAATGAAAATGAATGACCTTCATTTTCCTCTCTCAATAGGAATGGCTTTTAAAAATACATTTTAGGCCAAAACCTGATTTAAAAAATATCATAAGACAGCGCCTCAGGCAGAAGGCAGGATATTCTTCAGTATTTCATCCAGTAACCTTTTATAATGTAGCTTTTAGTGGCTTTAAATACTGTGGCTGTCTGGTTCCTATCACCTCCACGGTGAACAATTCTTACTCTAATTTCCTCTAGAAAGGAGAATTCTACATCAATCCTCTCTAAATGACTTTCCTTCCATTTGAGCCATTTAATTATGCAGGAATTTTGAAAAAATGGTGGATTTTTAAAGATAAAAATTATTTACTTTTCTTGGACTTCTGGAATATCTTGTAATCAGATTTTCGATACCAATACTAATGCCTTGACTTCGATACAGCTTCATGAACAATACATTCTTAAAAATGACGAACTGGAAGCGGGTGTGGCTTAAACCAGAAATGAGCATGAGGAGCCGGAAATGGGTATATATACTGACCGCAATGGACTGCAGCCTAATCAAGAAGCGCTGACCTTACGGAATGTAATTCCTTTAGCCAATCAGCAGTCTAAATTTTAGAAAACAGCTGTTAATTGGCTTATGAATGCTTGGCATAGAAATTTGGTATTGAGGGACAGAATTTTTAGCTAGTAATTCTGTCGGAACCATGAAAGCATTAAATTAGCCCTAATCTTGATTCATCAACACTAAACGTCTAAAACTGCAGTTGGGATTACGTGGATCGTGACAAGCAGAGCATGCAACCAACTTCTAAGACTGAACTTTGTAGGTGTGAAAAAATATCCCTGCAGATTTCTTTGAAAAGAATAGAAGCTGTAATAAAGGCACTAAATACTGAAGAATAAAAGGTTAAGAGGCTCAGATCACACAATTTAAAAACACTGTGATTGGTAAGAGGCCCATTTGCAGGTTGCAGCCTTCTGAGAAGTTTGTACAGCAAAACAGAACTGCGCTGGCATCTAATGTGCAGTCCTCGTGTGTATGTGTGCAAAAATGTGTGTACAACCTGAGGATAAATAAAGAATAAGATAGTTTCTCCATATTTGTTCATATTATTGGTCTGGCGTCAAATCAGCAGCTGGAAATTCAGTTTCTTAGTTTGTCTCTACATACCAACCATTTACCTCTATTCATTAATATATTGCAATGGCTCCTTTGAAATGCAGCTAAGGTAAGAGCCTCTAGAATTGCCCCTTTAAATATTATACCTTCTCTGTCTTTTCCCTCCACAATATCATAGAGAGAGAGAGAGAGAGAGAGAGAGAGAGAGAGAGAGAGAGAGAGAGAGAGAGAGAGAGAGACATCTCATTTCAATTTAAACAGATTGACATAAGGCCATATTTCATACTACATATCGTACAGTCATCCTTGAGAAAGCCATTAGAAAAAGAGAGGATGATGAATTTACTGCCAGCGGCAGTCGTTTGTCGCCTATTCTCCTCACATCACCAAGCGCTGAACATGGACATCATGATATATCCCCTCTACTATGCACAAGTGCCTAATGGCGCATTCCAATAAAGCCCCAGACAGAGCCGGCCGACTGCCCCGTCCACAAGAACCAGACTCGTTCTCGTCCCACCAGCTTTAACTCAACTTAGAAAACCGGGTTATAGTTAGTAACCAGGTTTTCACATATTTTTGTGCCTATTGTGACATTAAATATAAAAAGCTTGACGCAAACGGCAAATGTTAAATAAAATCGCCAATATAAGTTTTGTGCCCACTTGATCAACTGTTTTGCCAGTGAAATGTGATAAATGTGATAAATTATATTGGAAATATATATATAAAGTCACATGACTGACCACATGTTCCTGGCTGTAACAACAAAAACATACTAAGTACCTTTATCTTATTATGCCCTTTTCACTGTAGCTATAAAATACAATTTCTGCCTGTTCTGCCATTAAACTCCAAACAGAGTGTTATGAGAAAAAAGAATAAAATGGCAAGATGGCTGCGCAAGAGACCAAAGAAACCCACATGTGAGAATTTTCTCTGTGAAAAATTACGATAACCGTTTTCTTACGATAATCTTAGTTTAATGTTGTTTCAATGTATTATGGTCCTTTTCTTCATGACAAGTACTAAAAAAGCTAGTAGTATGCTGATGTCTCATAGCTAGCTAGCTAAATTTCCCGTTCCACCTTAAACGGTGCAGCAGTTACATTCTGGCGCCTCAGAACGGGAAAATTCAAACGAGAAGCTACCAAATAGCTGACTGCAACCTCATATCACTGAAGAATTAGGTGTGGGCAATAATAAATAATTGCCCCCCCTTTGAAGGTATATGATTCCCTGAATGTAACTAAAGCCCAGCAGTGAGGTTGCTGAACTTTAACGTTACCCTCCTCTGCTGTCACTGCAGACTGGCAGGGTTGCATACAGAGCACCACTAGTAGCCTGTTAATGAAGTAATGTTCCTTTTTATTTCAAGGTTGGCCCACTTCTTAGGGGAATATTTCAACAACTACCTCAGTTCGAAGGGGCAAGGTGATACTCGAAAACAAGGGGTAGGGGTGAAAATAAGAAATGGGATTAGGTCTTTGTTATATAGTTGCAATACTAGTATTGTGTCCATATCGTGCTACCTAGGTCTGCAACTATTTTAGCTGACTGTTTTATCCATTCGTTATTGTAGAACTTTATTATTTTAATCATCATTATTTCTTTTACGCTCATCATCTCGAGTTACCATTTTAGAGATACATGGTTTTTGTCGCAAATACAACAAATAATTCAACAAAGTAAAAGAGCTACTGACGGCAGGACGGAACAAACCAAGACAGAACAGATGACTGAATACGTAGTAAAAAAAAAGAGAATAAGAGAGAAAAAATAGGTTTTCAAATTTGACTTGATAACATCTATTGTATATCCTTCTGGGTTGCGTGAAGCCTATCCCAGCGGTCACTGGGCGGAAGGCAGGAAATCTATTGTGTGTATAAAAAAATATCTTCACGAAAAACTGAAGAGCCTTGAAGCAACTACAGAAAAGGCCCGGTCACCTTGGAACCTCTTCCAAGACCATGGGACAGTTAAGAACAACTGGTTAAAAGATCATACATGAAGATTCTCCCTCAGTGTATTTAAGTTTAGAAGAAGGTTTAAATGAATGAGTGGAGAGATTTTTATTAAATTTGGTAGACAGTTTGCTAATAACAATGTTCACTCTTTTAACTACATTTCAATCATATCATTGCTGGGAACTCCACTGAACAATATTGCTCCAACACTCTTGGCACCCATGCAAAAAGTAGGGCTACCCCACCTACCAAAATCCCAATTTTCATCTCTGCTCGTGACTTCATGGCAGACTCTGTTAGATCTGAGTGCAATTGTACCTGGAATCGATGAGGAAGAGGGAAGACAGTGCTGCTGAGTGAATTAGACGCTTAACCTTGGAACCTTCCTTCAACAATATAAAAACGAGGAAAGAGAAACATTTAAAAGGAATCAATAGACAGCTAGTCATCCCACATTAAGCGCGGGATGGTTTAATTTCTCGCTCTGGAACGAGGAGACAGTTTTCATATTTCATCAGATCGTTCACGTGCGACGCCTCGGCAGCCGGACCCAGCTCCTCCTCATAAACAATGTAATCAAAAGCTGTGTGATATGAAATATTAATATCTATTAGAAACTAATGAGAACTGGTGTGGGGGGGCAGTCTTCCTGGCTTCATGGCACTATTAAGTCCAGAGCACCCATAGTTGCTACTGAATGCATGCACGTTTTATTACGTTTCTTTTCTAATTTATATTGTCATGAATAATCGGAACGCTCTTGAGGAAATCTATTAAACTGTTTCCATTTTCAAAGACTGCTAGCTTAAAACAGCATCACTCAGGCTCTGAATTGAATGTTATGTAAGGACAAGTTGCAACAAGGACAAAATATATCATTATTATATGGCTGCATAAACTCACTGGATACTTTATTAGAAACCCTGACCTTGTATCTCCACCTTCCTTGTGTACCGTTAGAGACATAACAGTTCAAGCTGCTAGAGGAAGGCGATCTGGGAAAAATATCACCATAATTAGAGACTTCTATGCAATGTACAATATGTTTTACCATACTTTGACATACAGACCCATTGCATTAGGCTAGCCACATTTATAAAGAGCCATCATAATGACTGTGAAATCATTTTTATTTAATATATCACATATTTTACTGAAATTCAACAGGGCTAATTATGCTCTCTGTTTAATGAAACATGGAGTTAGTCAGTGTCAATCAATGATATGCTAAGAAAAACACTGTTTATCAAAATAACAAAATTGATCATGATGATAAAGTGTCCCATTGCCCACTTCAACAAGTTGCCCTCTAGCCCTTCATCAACGGTCAGTTCCTGGCCACAGAGCCACTCAGTCAAATTTTATGTTTTCTAAGTGACAATAACTCATCCTCTACAGAGAACACACTTAAATATGGCATTTCTGCAAATTGTAGTGCACAATTTCTATTTTGTTGCTGAGTGTATCATTGGAAAATAAATAAAACATATTGGAAATTAATAAAACATAAAATATCATATGTGCAATAACTTTTGCACAGGTCACATTTAATGTTCTTCTCCCTCCAATATTCTAATTCAGAAAATAAACAGTAATTGTGCGTTAAAATGTGCAAAAGTGTGTTCTGTACTTTTTTTTTAACAACAAAACAACAAAAAAATTTTGGTCGGGGGTGCCCAAATTTGCACATTTTGCATGTTTGTGTAGTGGTACACTCTCAACTTAACACACTCAGCTGTACCTGATACACTTAGTGTTTCCCCTACCATTAAACAGGCCAGGCAAGCTAACATTTGCTACCTAGCATTTGTTTTTTATGAGATTTGCGTACATTTTTTTGGCTATAATCCTCAGTCTGTTTTCAAGTGTGAAGATGCACTAAATTCAGAGACCAAGTCCGGCCCTGATTCAACCAATTACATAGCATGTGTAGCAGAGACATCCTACTGATTCTAGAGGAGTAGCAGCTAGCTCTACGGGTGTTAGCCACATTTGAATTTAACCACAGCATTTCTTGGGTCTTAAAGAAACAAAGCTTCCTGCAAACTGATATGAAATAATAATGAAATATTACGTGAGGTGGGTTTATTCAAGTATGGTGCTGTAAAAAGGCATAACAAAAACATGAAAAGTGATGCGGAGTGTTACATCCTTGCTGTTTTATCAAGAACAAACGAGAACTTCCCCTCCTGGATGTTTGTAGAATTAACCAATCATCTTCCTATAGCTTTCTTCAAGCATTAATAATCAAATGCAGTTCTGTTTGGGCTTTCTTGTAGACATAACAGTTCAAACAGCATTTAGTGTTGATTTAAGGAAACACTGGCATTATTCTTATACATTTCTGTATAAATATATACAAATAATTCTTTGGACCAGTTTGAACTGTGAGTCATTCATTCGCACATAAATTCTTCGGAAATAAACAGTGACTTTCACAACTGCACTTCATGGAAATGAACGTGTAGAGAATGTAAAACTGGGTTCGCTGTATTTCTGTGCAATCATAGCTTTGGCAAACCAACCAACCAATGGGGAGTTTCGAGGGGTCTACCATCCCAGGCTTAAAAAAATCTAGGAAAAACAACGTACCAGTGCTTCATATACCAGTTTTTAGCTAGCTAGCTACATTAGTGTTACACTAGCACAACACTAGCTACCTCAGTGTTATGCCACCACAAGCATGATGCTAACATAAGATGTTTGCAGCCACAAGTCTAAAGCCACATCCTGCCCCGAAACTTCAGGTCTACAACTGCTCCTGGTTCTCCAGGTGTGCAGATGGATGCATCTCAGCAGCTCAGCGGTCATTTCAAGTGCTTCGTGCTGTAGGCTTTGCTGTTGGGAGGTAACGCTAACCGCACCTAGCGGGCCACAGGGGAGGCCCAATTTATTACAGCACACGGCAAAACACGCATCGCTCTGCTCTGATTCTCCCAGATACAAAACGGCTTACAAACGACAGCATGCCGGGCCGGGAGTCCCACATCACCCCAGGCCTGCCTGGGGAGCCCACCGCATGTCAATTAGCAAGCGGAGTAGAGGAAGCTGGGGTTATACCTGGGGAGAGGTGAAAGACAGAGAAACAGAGAGAAAGAGAGCGAGGGAAGGAGGAGGAGGGGGACAAGAAGTGCTGAACATTATCTCCACCTCTGAACCAGTCCCTGCGGAATCAGCAACACGGCAAAACAAAAGACGGAGCAGAGAATGGGGGGAGCGGCAAAAAGAGGAAGGAAGGAGTACAGAGGAAAAGAGAATTATGAGCCAGAAGTGAGGGAGAAAGATCGGCACGATGAAGTGAAAATGTGGTGGGACTGGCCAGTAAATCAGATGGATCAGATTTGCTCTGTTACATTCAGATAAAGCAAGAGATAGAAGAGGCAGGCCACTGCTAAAAGCCTGTTAGCCTGCGTCTGATGGGATTACTGACAAGGAATTCAGATCACACAGCTCAGCAGGGCTTGTGTATTCCATTCTTATCTCACATCTAGACATGCACATTTGTACTCTTGTCGGTTCACGTCCATTCCTGTAGCTAATTGCTAAGTGCTACACCTAATCTAACCCTAACCTAGCCTTAACCTCAGCAACCTTCATTTACTTTTTCAAAAAAAAAAAAAAATCATCTTTGTGGGCACCAGCCAAGTGAGGACCCCACTGAGGGACCCACAGTGTCACACACTGTCATGTTTTCCATCAAAATGGGGACACAGGTCCAAGTGACCACTTGCACTACAAAGGAGGGAGGACACAGTGAGGAATGTTTTAGCTTCAGCAGGTTAGCTTCAGTGAGCTAATCAGCCAGCCATGCAAACCCTGCAATGTAAAATATTATTTTGAGAATATAACCTGCAAAACATTTGTAAATAACTGACATGTCAGGCTATATACTTGCACATAGCCTTTAGCATGCTAACTAGCCAGTTAGCATAGTAAAGTGAAGTTGTTTCAGCAGTCATGTATAAGATATGGAGTAGTTTACCACCTCAAGTACAGCAAATTGAATGTTATGTTTTTTTAATGCTAAGCATTTTAAAGTAGTACTGCTATTTCCCATAAACAGCTTCGTCCACTATTATTTTCGGGTCGGAAATGGGAAAAGCGTCAATGATTCCTGGGTAACTCTGAGGGCTCATCAAATGGGGCTTGTTAATACCAGTACTGAAGCAGGCAGTTTGTCCCCACAATCAGCTAAAAACAAGGCCAGACACAAAAGGGCTCTTTTCTAAAATCCTAAATCTTCAGTGGGCAGCAAGGTGCACTTGTGTAGTCACTTGAAAGCAAGCTACTAAGCCAAACCCTGTGCCAGCATTCACAACCAAACTTAAAAGTTTGCTAAGCTGCCAAAAAACACCCACATACCAGGCCTGAAACATCTGGTGTGTCCCAAGGAACTTTTAAAGGCCTCTATGAACTATCAAAACACATCCCTAATCTCAGTGCACTTTACAACAGAGATGGTAAGTTTGATACAATTCACTGAACCAATTCCTTAAAACTGTCTTTTCTAATGAATCAGATGTTCAATTCTTCTGATTCACATTACACAAACAAATCAGAGGTGGCACAGATCTGATTCCAGGTATCGGTAGGAGAAAAGAAAATGAATTCAATCCTGTAACAAACCTGCCCTGAAACAGCACTCACTTGTACTGTGTGCTGTGATAATGTTAGCTGTGTATATCTTCCTGGGGTAGTAGAGTGCTTGAGCAGTTTGAGCATTACAGCCTACTTTTCGGTGTTCATCTTAAAGGTAAATTCTGCTGACTTTTCAACATTTCTGCATAAATAAACTGTTATGGTGTAAACGAAGCCATTCTGATTGGTTTGATGTGAAATGCACCATTCTAGAGAAACTGAAGTCAGAACTCTTTACAGTTTAATGCCTAAAAGTTCAATGCCTAAAAGCAACCTCACCAAAAGGCTGCTCACATAACCATTTTACAAAAAGGTTATGAATATGTTGCCTGATGCCGGAGATAAAATGGTTATATTTGCATTGCAGACATTGCGACTCCTGGTTCCCATCAGCACTGATTTAAAGAAATGCAACTCCGTAAGTTTCGCTAGATTGAACCAGTTCACATAAAACCAGTCTGAATCACTTTGTTTACATCTCAAAGATTGAATTATGCACAAATTTTGAAAAATCCT
Source organism: Colossoma macropomum (assembly GCF_904425465.1). Classification (NCBI taxonomy): domain Eukaryota; kingdom Metazoa; phylum Chordata; class Actinopteri; order Characiformes; family Serrasalmidae; genus Colossoma; species Colossoma macropomum. The sequence goes on from NW_023494810.1 coordinate 25,368,181, forward strand.
GAAAAGTCCTTCAATTAAAACTAGCTCATTTTAAAGCTTAGTAGTTTTTAAGAAGAAGTTTGGTTCGGATTGGTATTGGCTGCTACCTAAGGTTTCAATATCAGTATCAGTACAGAAAAGAAAAGCAGAATCTCTTATAGACAATTCACATCCTAATATGTTACAATACCTTTTTTAATGTTGTGCTTTGACTGGTCAAATTTTACTAGAATCCTTCCACCTAAAACACAGATGTAAACGTTGTGTTGTGCTCAATTCGATTCAGTTGGACTTGCTCTTCTTGAACTGCATGCAGGCAGGCAGGTTTCAGAGGTTCAGGCAGGGTTGAGAGGACTCAAAAAAGGGTAATTAACACAAGTGTGAGGTGAAGCTTTTCTGCAGGTACCTGAACGATGCAATTACATGTCCAGGAAAAAAATGATCAGAAAAAAACAGTGTTTTATTTTCCGGGTGAGTCACAGTGATTATAAGGGTTTAGCACAGAGCTAAAAAGGGTAGAGAAATATTACAGTGGTTTTAATAAGCAGGCGGACCAACTAAGAGCCTTTTCACGGCTGAAGCTCAGTCCCCTGGTGTGTTTTAAGAGAATATTTTAGTCCTTTCCAATAAATAAATAAAAGAAAGAACAGTTAGCTGCATGTACCGAATGACTGGAGTTTGCCAAAGTTAATTTGCGTTTACAGCAACAACAATCATGAATATGCTTTTTATAGAAGATTAGAATCCCAAGGGCTTCAGGACATGAATGAAGCGGAAGCATGTGGAGCACTCGAGTCACTGCCGCATTATCCTTCATACAGCTTCATATTCATTACTCAGACTCTGACTGTGGCATTTTTAAGGCAGTATACATGGTGTGGTCATAGATACATACACATGGTGGACATCCAGAATCCATCTTACCTCGTGAGAGTATTTTGAATATAAATCTGTCATGTCTTCAATAAGATTTTACTATTATTCAATCAGTCCTTTCACGATGAAATCCTCCAATCAGACGGTTCACTCAGCTGAGGTTGGTTATTTATGGACCACATGGATATTCAAACTCATCTTAGTATTCGTTTACTTAACTGGGGAGTCAAATAAGCAAGAGTAAGTACTGTTTAAACTTTTTTTAACATCAATAACATCCACTTCAATACTGATTTGTGGATGTTACCATTTCCAATGCATGTTATGTATGTGAACTGGTAGTTTGTTAAATTGCATAAGCCTAAAATAGCAAGAAAAATCATTAAATTAAAGTTTTCATTGCATATTAATAACAGACAATATTTTCTCATTGGGCTATCTGAATGTTATGTCTTTAAAGATGCAGATCTTCAATTAGCAAATATGGCTAAAATGCCCATCCCTACTTAAAACTGCACTAGATCCAGACGTCCTTATGGAACTCATGACACCTGAAATTGAGACCAGGCCACTGAGGCCTACTTGTTTTTTTTGCAGGGCTGCTTTGTTTAGAGGGACGTAGATGAGGGCCGTACTGCGGCTTCGCTGGAGCAGCCCTGAAGTGTTCCTCTAAAAGGCTGATTTCCCATAATGCCCAGCTCATACTGAACCCCCGACCTTCTGATTGCTACTGTGATTAAAGTGAAGAAAGGTCAATGCTCAGTGCAACAGCTCAAAGCCAGCGTATCACATACAGTATCTACAGTTCACTGTCTGCAGCTTCTCATATTACCATACGACATGAGAGAGAGAGATAGTGAGAGAGAGCAAGGGAACGAGAAAGAGACAGACAGACTGAGAGAGCGCGAGCAAGTGAGAAAAAGAGAGAGAGAGGTCGAGAGAGCGCATAGAGGTAGAGGAGAGAGATAGAAAAACAAAGAGAGAGTGAGAGAGCGAGAGAGAGATAGAGAAAGAAAGACAGAAAGAAAGAAAGAAAGAAAGAAAGAAAAAGCGACACAGGGGAATGAATGTTTGAATTTAAAAGAGAGAAGGAGGAAGATAGAGGGAGAAAGAAAGAACTTATTATTTTTAAAAATCTTGTAAATAAATTCTATTATTCCACATAATTCCATCCATATTTCTTCCTATATCCTACTTTTCTTTATTGTACTTGCTTTGACAGTAATTTAACTTCAACATTAGCGCTCTGGCTGCTATATTAGCCTTTGCAATACTGATATCACAAAAGGCCTCAATATGGAAATGAATGAACTGATTAAGTTGAAAAATCAATTATTTTGGTCAAAACAGTACAGGCCAGTATTTAACCAGGTCACAATATTAATTCAGCAATGCATTTCAAAGGGCATATGTTCTATTTTTTCTTGCTTTTTATATTTTTATATTTTCTCCCTGAGGTCCACTTATAACATTTGTGTGGTGTTATAAATCAAAAATAGTCATTATTACTTTTTACAGTCTCTTTTGTTTCTCTCTTTATCCCTTATAATTTAACAGTGTTCCTTTAAGAACAATATATGTAAATGACCTCTGTTCTGAACGGCTGCTCTGTATTGCGCCAAGTACAAAAAGCAGACTGGGGTTAAACACTCCTTAGAACTTCAGCATGAATGGGTAGGGATAAACTGCTGTAGGCTGAATAGATAAAAATATCGCTGCTGTCAGAACAAAACCTCATATCTCCAAAATGGTAATTTTACAGGAGAAGGAAAAAACATACATTACTTTTAATGCAAGTCAATGGAACTACAGTTTTTATCCAAGTAATTTTGGGCCATTTCTTTTGGTCCATTCATCATAAAATTTACACACACTGTAAAGGACAACAGGTATTTTCAAATTATGTCAAAAACTGAAAAAACATCACAAAAACAGGCTCTTTTGCAGCTTTGTAACCATAGATAGACCAGGGAGTGAACAGTATGGCTGGAAAATCCTACTTCAAAATCAGTGTTCAATGATATGGGCCTATTAATATTCCCTTTATTATCACAGTACTGGTTTTTGTCCATATTGTGCGCCACTAAAAGACTGCTGAACTGAACTGAACTTAAAGCTGAGAAGTAGGATGTAAACACAAACTGGTTCAGGCGAAAAGGTAATACACCCCCACCTTACCCCCCCAAACCCCCCACCACCACCCAGCTGTATCATTCTAAGCATGTCCGCCACTTGTGCCTTATATACTTTCTGCCCTGCGCTCTTCGGAGCGAGTGACCCCAATCAAATGCGGGGATCAGGAGGAGAACACGGGAAAGGCTACAGCAGAAGCTTTTCCTTATTAGCCCAGTGAGTGAATTCAGCGTATTCAGGCTCATTCTTTCCAGCGTGGCGCCAAGAAAGTGAGGAGACACAAACGATTTGCTCCCACCGAATTTGACTCTCAACCTTGTGAAAAATAAGCTCTATCCATCAAAAACACACACACAGAGCCTCTTCACAGGTAGGTTAATGGAATGCAGTAAATAAAACAAGGCGACGGTACAGATTAGTGGGCCTTCTTGTCCCTTGTTGAAGCTGAAATGAATCATTGGCACAGTGCTGCTTTGGGGTTTGCTTTAATGGCAGGGGTCAACTGGCTTTAACCTGGAAAACTCCCCTGGAATATTAGAAAAGAACAAAGAAAACACAGGCAATATTCAGTTTATGCTGCTGCATACAGTACTTGCAATTTATTAAATGCCTTGCAGTAAATTAAAGGGCCAGTATTCTACAATTCACTTGCATTTGATTTTTCCACCCCACTTATTACATATGTGTAGCTTTATATACCAAAACAGCCTTAATTATTTTCCACACAAACATTTTTCATCCTTTATTCATTCCTTAGAATGAAACAAGCTGCTTGTGTTGTTGTGCCTTTAAGAGCGATATGTAAACGACCTCTGTTCTGATTGGCTGTCCTGTATTGTGACTCATTCAAAAAGGAACATGAACACTCTCACACTTATAACAAACATCTTAACGGTGTTAATAGGCTGGGCTAAGCTGCTGTAGACTGAACAGGGAGATATTAGTTAGTGCATTAGTTTTTGTGACATCACAAAAACAATGATTTCAAAACAGGCTGTTCTTGCAGCTAGTTTCTATACATGGATTGTACAGCCTGAGAAGGGAATGTATGTACAAACTACATTAAACTGTTTCATTTTAAAAAGTAAGGAAATTTCTGTTTTCCAAGACATGGGCCCTTTAACCTGGAAAACAACCAGGATTTGCCTTGCAGTAGATTAAAGGGCCCATATCTTACTTTTGGCAGATTTATGTAAATAAGCTGGTTTTTGTGACATCACAAAAACAAATCGTTCAAAATGGGCTGTTTTAGCAGACAGTTTCCACATATGGACCTGGAAAGTCCATAGTACATTCTTATTTCAAAACAGCAAGGAACATTCAGTTTTCCATGATATGGGCCCTTTAAAAACACACTGGTAAATGTTTGTGGTGAAATGGTTAAGATTTTAACCAAAATTATAGGTCTGATGGATCATGTGATTGACTTAAATGATCAAAACACCCACTTCAGATGTCATGAACTGGTCAGGAATCTCACAGCATATGACAAAACGTAGAAAGCGGCTCATTTGCATACTGCAACCTTCTGCTATGTCAGTATTACCAAGGCCAGTGTAGCCACAAATTATATACTGTGCAGGCCTAGAGCGGGTAAAGGGTAAAAACAGGCAGTGACAGGCCAGAGCGTCTATGTGAATGTCCTTATGTGCTAACCTGAGACAATTTTTAAAGGGGAATTTCACCAATTTTTACAAATTTCAGCACAAATTAAAGATGTAAACAAACCACAGTAGTGGTCACAGGACATCTAAAGAGTTTAATGCCTCTAAAAGATCCATCACAGTAGGTTATTAAGCAAATTGATTATGAATACATTGCTAGAAGACTTGTTTTACAATCATTTTGAGATCATTACAATCATTTGAGATTCATGGTGAAGGGATACATGCATAGTGTTGTAGGCCGAAACAGTCTCTAAAGAAAAGTTATTGTTTCAGATTTGCCATCATTTACCATTATATTAAGATTACACATTACCATTCATTTAAGCATTAGATATAGAATCTCAGAAGACACGTGTTAAGTTCACTAGTCATTCTGAATATTAAATAAAATTGTTATATGTGTTCTAGACATGGTTCCTATCACCTTCATTGTTAAAAAATCTGAGATTTCACATCAAAACCACTCTGAATTACTTTGTTTGAATCTCAACAATTGAATTATGCAGAAACTTTAATAATTCCCCTGTAAGCAATAAGAAACAAAGCTCAAGGGTCACATTGGCGTAGGCCATGCAGGTCCTGGATCAGCTTAAAACAGCTAATAAAGAGAGACAACAAGCAAGAAAAAGTCAGTGAGATGCTCTATCAATTACATAACCAGCAGGCTCTCCTGCTTTCTGTAAATTATTGATTAAACCATTATAGATACAGAGACAGTATTTAAGATTAAAGCGTCCTCATTATAGCGACTGGAGGCAGTATAATGACACATACACACTCGCACAAACCCAAGCTGAGCCAATTTCAATAACAACCAATCTGCAGGTTTCAACTGTCTCTAGAGGTGTTTTCAGTGCACCAGCTTTAATTGAATAAACATCAAACCACGAGCAATCTATGTAATCCATTATGCACATTTGTATGGAGATCAGCAGGAATAAAAAGCAGCAACTTTTGACAAACTCCAGCAGCGCATAAATCATGGGTGCTGCTGGGAAAGAGTCGGAGACGCTTTCCTCGTTGTGCTAATGAGGCTTTAGCATTATGCACAAACCAACATGCCTTCACACGTACACAAAACAAAGTTTACTTACATCTATACACTCGCACAAGAGAGACAGAGGAGCTCCAATCACACACCAAACACTATTTTAATTGGTTTTTAACCATGTAGAATGTAGTACAGTCACAAGTGCAGAAGCAACATGCATACAATTAGTATGTTTTTGATGGACACCGTTGTTCCAAAACACAATGCGAAATGGAAAGAGCTGGAAAACATGCTACATTGTGAGCACTACAGTTCCAAAAATCAACTATTAAAGGTTGCATATCAAGGAAAAGTCAAAGATTCCTTAAATCTTTCAAATAATTATGATTATGTATATAAACACTGTTCAACTTTCAAATCGTCCCATTCCCCAGTCAATACAGCTACTATGGAAACTGAGCAGGATATTTTGTGATGTCACAAAAACCAATGTAGATACATATATTAGCCTGTTTGGCCTACAGTGGTTTAGCCAAACCCATTCATCTTGAAGTTATGGCCCCTTGAAGTTATAATTCAATGATTTAACACTTACATTGTTATTAATTGGTGGTAGTTCCAAAATGGAACTTATTGTTCATACAGAACAGTACAGTACATTAATATTTTGTGAGCTAACCTGGCAAAATCTTGCACTACTAGTACAAATTGGTACATACAGTCGTAAGCTAAAATGTTTTGTTGAATTTCTTTTTACCTTTTACTACTGTTTATTTGCTGAATTTTGAAAAAAATTTGCACCAAAAACAGTCAAGTGTCACTTTTAGGTTTTCAGCCAAAAGAGAAAAAAAGGCCAAACATTTTAAACGAAAAACAAAGATTACATAGGACTACAACAAAGTGTCAAAACCTAAGGACCTCTTAGAAATCATTTTAATGATAATAAAATTGAAAAATACTGATTAAAAACAATGTTTGTTTCCTGCACCAGTCAGCATACACACATTTAAACAGAGCAGCGGATCAACAGTGCCGGCCATGTGGAACTATTTCACAGTTTCTAGAAAAAACAATAAGCAAGAGATTTGCAATCACAGTTCATGATGAGCTCAACGCTCAAGTACATCTCCACTAGGTCTGACACCAACCTGAAAAAATAACATCCCGCTTGATGACACAGAATAGAGCCAAAAAAACAGAAGCAGAAAGAAAATTCCTGCTAGCACAACAAAGCCACAACAGCTGTAGCCTCGTTTTTAAAATGATGAAAAAAAAACAACAGAGCTAAAGTGCAAAGTATACCAAAGAATAATGGAAATCATTCCCTTGGACGACCAACCATTCTTGGGGACATTGTGGCACACACTGTACCCTACACTGTTAGAAATGGTTCTGCGCAGGTACATTTATCGTTCATCAAGGTACAAACAATGTAAATGTTCCCTCAAAAGTACAGCAGAGGTTTTAAGGTCTAGTTGTGAACCTTAAATATGTTTTTTCAGGTGAAAAGTACATTTGTCCTTTTTTCATAACCTAATGTTTTAAAACAGAACAGTAAAATAAAAAGCCTGGGGATGAGACGGGGTGTGTGGAGTCAGTACAACTTAGAAAATATAATATCAGTGGATTATGGTACAATTATGTTCCCTGACTAAAGGTACTGAGATGTACCCTGGAGGGTACCACCCCAGTGACAAGAGGGCGACTGCCCCAGTGACATACCTTTTTTTCTGAGAGTGAACATACTGTAATAATTTTATTAAGTTTATTTTATATAAAATGTTTTAATTTTGTACGAGCTTTTTTTGTATTAGGACAAAAACGTTTATTTTGGTGCATCGCTAGGACTGGTAACAATTTTGAGTCTAATTTTGAAGCTGTTGTTACAGCAGAAGGTGGATTTTGTGTGTGTGTGTGTGTGTGTGTGTGTGTGTGTGTGTGTGTGTGTGTGTGTGTTGGATATCAAGTGGCTGAGGTTCTTTTGACAGCCGAATGATAGCAGCCTCGCGCGAAAACAAAAAACCAACCGCAAACAATGAGGTGCTATCAGCGGCGTGCACCTTGCCCCCGGTGCAGCCGTTAGAACACACGCGCAGCAGGAGGATAACCATCTCTCTCTCTCTCTCTCTTGCTTGCATGCACACACACACACACACACACACACACACACACAAACAAACACAAAGCTTCACTTTCTTCTACACACCCTGCTTTTTTCCCCTCAGCTATGATGAGACACGCTCATGGACATCTGACACGTTCATGTCCTTGAGAGGATGGGTCAGTGAGAGGCTGCGCCACACACACACACAAACACACACAAACACACCCACACACACAAAAATACAGTACAACCCATATTCAGACAAAAACAATTCACATGAGCAGCAATAATCCAACACACATGCACACACATCCACTGGTGTAGGGTTGTCTGGATAGGTGGGAAACTGGGATTTCTGTGGGATCCTCACCCCACACATCATTTTTCCATAAACTCTTTAACTAAAGGACCTAAATCTGGGCTAAAAGGACAGGAATATAACCATACAGTATGACTTATAATTTAACGAGCCAATATCTTACATTTTTCTTGTATCTTATTTTATTCCCTGCTCTCCCTGAGGTTTTATGCACCACAAGCTGCCATAATTCATTTTTACATGACCATTTTCCAACATCTCTTTATCCCTTAGAATTAAACAATCATAAACTCATTGAATTCAAAACAGATTAGTTTTATTTGCTGCACAAAACACTGTTATTTATAAAAAGTGAGGAAAATTCTTGTTATAGAACTGAAAGCAGTAGTTGTCAAAATGGTTCCTCAGGGACCTACATTTTTGCTCTAACCTAACTCACAATGCATAGAGATAGGTGGAATGTCTGGGGACTGTCTGGGGAGCCCTGAAGACCAGCTTGAGAACCACTAAAAGATCTAAGATTAAAAAATGTAAAATCATAAAATGGGTCTCTGATTTGTGATTTGTGGCTGTTGGTGTTACTGTCATCGTCATTATCTCGTAAATCCAAATGTTGTGCTTTGATGTGTTCATTCCTTCACTACTGCCCCAAACTAGCTGATTTCTAGCTAGCATTATATTAATATAGTAGTGACTGTAGAGCACAAGGGCAGCAAAAAGAGTGACAGGACACCAAAACCAAAAAGCAAAAGCAAGTGTAACTTGCCACAATATAATACAACAAAAGTACACCTAAACTCTGGCCATGGCTAGCTATACAGTCCCCTTACAGGTGGGCACACGGCATATACCTGCATATATGCACTGCTAAACTAATGCACACAACATATAAACACAATACAATAACACACTCCACCTATTCAGGCATAGGCTACTCACATGAGCAGCACACAAAGCACAACGAAGTGAAGGAGAGCCTTCACAAATGTTAAGCCACACATGCACACTCACAACCGCATGTCCAGCCCTGTGTGTGCATATGGAGGGGTCGGCACCGAGGGGGCACAGCAGACTGCTGTTTGTGTGTGTGTCTGTGTATGAGTGAGGGGAGAAGGATGGGTTCTATTTTTACCCACAATTTAGTTCCACAGCCTTTAATACAGTCGCATGCAAACAAGTCAAAATCTCACACGCTCAGAGAGTTCGCAGCAGAAGATGCGGCCTATTTTTAGCTTTTTAGCACACATCCCAGGAAATGTGCCTACGGAAAGCAAACGGGTTCAACAAACATACTGCGCACACATAAATACACACACGTGTTCACTCAAACCCGTCCTTTGATTAAGGAAGTGTTTGAGTTTAAAAGGGGCGGGGAGGGAGAGAGAGAAAGAGAGGGATGGAAGAGTGGGATATTACCTGGGACAGGTAGGCAGGTTTATGTCTGACCTGTACCTAGAGTTGAACAAATATCTAATTGTGATTTGTCTGTCATTTGCAATTCTCTTCTATAAATTATCATCCAGGCCTGTTATTCTGACCTAGAAGGCCAGCTTGTCCACACTTTCCGCCTTGAACGCTGAAAGTACATGCTAGTTAGCTGTGGTTGTGTTGTCACATACACAGTACACACCAGACATAACAATGAGTGCTTGGTTGCTTTGGTTTAGTCTAGCTCATCTACAGGCAGCTCATAAGATCCATATTGTTAGATTAAATTTCCCTTCTTAAGACGTAACAGGGCTGTGAAGGTGGGCAATATGGCAAAAATGTAATGTCAGGATACGAAAGTAAGGAAACACCCATATAAAATGAAAATGGTGACCCAATTTTAAAAATTCCTGAAATATTTCATGTTGGTGACATGGTCTAACACGTTTCCCCCTTTCTCCACAGATTGTGTCTAAAACTGGATCACCATTTGAAAAAAGGTTTCATTTTAAATGGGTGTTTTCTTACTTTTGAGACACGCTGTACTATCAGAAACTATGAGTACGTTGATTTATATTCAACATTTTACATACGGCGCTGCACTAATTCCAATTAAACAGGACTTACGATGCTCTCTTTGTAATCAAACAGGCAGTCGGGAGATAACTGTGACATCATTTATCACAAGGGATGTAAAAACCGCAACATTTTGTAGATATAAAAAATACAAATCTTTCGGTCAGGGTTGCCATCTAAGCCCTATAAAATTCCTGGACACTCAATCAGTGGTGATCCAGTCTAACATGCATGAATGTCAGTTCAGCTACTGATTAGTTTAGATTGACCTCAAAGGTGCAGCGTGTGGTGTGGTGACACATTCAGGTTCCAGGCAGCGCTGCAATACAGTTGCTGCCTGGAACCTAAATATGTCACCACACCGCACGGTGCACCTTTGAGGGTAATCTGAACCAATCAGACCCATTCTTTGTATACAAATGGTTTGATTGGATGGAAAGTAGCAGTTTTAACCACAAAGAAAATGCTTTGATTGTGGGACATTTGTGAATTCCAGAAATATAATTTTCTTTTTTCTGGACAGGCAACCAAAATCCAGGAGGATCCAGGAAAATCCTGGTTGGGTGGCAAAACCCAGTGCATGCGTGCACATGTACATGTGAGGGGGCTGTAGCACCCCCCAGATTTTAGAACTGCTACAGCTAAAAATAATTACAAAATAATAATTTGGGCATAGTAAAGACCTGTGTGTGCTTGTTCACACTCAGGTTCATTTTCTAAAAGTACTTTATGTAGCAGATTTGTTTGGATTGGAAGTATGGTGCCTACATAAATTCATGCACTCTCTCTCTCTCTCTCTCTCTCTCTCTTGCATAACGTTACAGTCTATAACTGCATTCAACACTCTGGAGTTTGAGTAGCGGGAGAATTTGCCCCTGAATGAAGCTGACAATGAAGTTTAACAGTACATCAGTCGCAGTCACACCAAGGATGATGAGTGGAATATTTTTGGGTTGGTGGAAAAGTCACAGCTGATCTCTCCTCTTAAGCACTCCTGTAATGTGTTAAGGATTTCTAGAAGTAGAGAAGAACTTTAGCACAGAGAGGCTACATTAGCAGCTGATCAGAGGAGGGTGGATGCTGAAGTATGATTGGCAATTCCACAAAAATATACTGATAATAAAGACAATTACTGTAACACAGATGTGTAACATACCAGTTTATACCAGTATGGTATGTTTTGTTGCTGAACTCAAGCATTTAATAACAAAGTAAAGAAACCATGTCCCGACAATACATCTCTGTTACTGTGTGTGAGTGGGTTCGGGTCAGATTCAGGTTTCAAATTTAGCAGCAGAAGTCGGCCTGGTCAAGGGGGTCAGGCTTCAGTTTCATGTCCATGAGCTTTACTTCTGAGGCCTAAAGTGGTCTAATTTTTTTTTTTAAACTTAACTAACGTAATGTTTCGTGTTTTGAATACTTTTTTCCCCCCAACCATTATATTTCCCACTCAGTGTGCATTTGAGTTTTAAATCTTCAGCATGCATCTTAAATATGGGTGTGATATAATGGCTACCATCTTCCTGTGTCCCTGTACTTCCATGTATATCTTGCAGAGACAAGGGTTTTAATACAGCAACAAAATGTATGTATGTACAGGCCTGTAGTTAGTGTGTTTCTTACAATCGATGGCTGTATGAGCTCAGAGCAGTGGTTCTGACCCACAAGGTCCAATTCATGTGGGTGGATGGACTGCACTGGCCAGTAATGAAGCCGCAGCTACTGCTGTGCTTCTGCTGTGGATCAGGGGGCAAAGGTCAACTGGTATATCATAAATAAGACTGACCATTACTGGCAGTGTTTTTACAGAGGAGTGAGAAAGCAAGTTATAATGAACGCACTCTCACATTTTTAAACAGCATCCCAATATAAAACTATACCAAAGTTTCAGCTCTATAACTTTGGCCAATTCTCAGAAGGCTCCACACTCCCCATCTAGTGCACTTCACAGGTTGTGAAATAATGACTTCTAGTACACTACGTGTCTAACAGAGATCCATTTGTCATTCGCCTATTGGTTTTCTGTCTCCTTATTAAATATCTAGTGCACTACTTGGGTGTAGAAGCCTTTACTTCCTGACCTACGTAGTGCACTACATAGGGAGCATGGAGCCGGTTGAGATTCAGCCTTGTTTTCTTGAGTCTGAAAACTGAGCCAGCTCCCCTTTTAACCACCCATGCAGCGGACATCTCCAGAACATGGCAAAGACAAGCCAATCAGAGCGCCGCAATGAAGGAAGCCTAATGCAACCTCGTTTGCATAATGGCACAGAGGCTTGTGGGTATTGATTATGGTTACGAAGCAGCTCCGAAAATCAATTCAATTAATTGAGCAAACTACCGGAGATTATGCAGATTGGAGGAAAAGACAGGGGGAACAGAGAGAAACAGAGAGAAACAAAAAACAGAGAGAGAGAGAGACAGAGAGAGAGAAGCAGCTGCTTTGGACGAAGTAATGGGGCAGAACAAGAGGACTGATTGAAAGAGGATGCAAATGTCTGTTTTTTCCATCTCTCTCCCTCCATCTCTTCTCCAGTCTCTCCACAGTCCCACTTTGGCCCAGCAGGCCTAATAAAGGTGGAGTAACAGCAGACACTGGGGTTTAATCTAGTTTCAAGCGTTCTAAATGTTACAGCAATCTTTCACTGTAGCACAGCTTCACCATGACCTCATACCTGCACTTCGGCACCGAGAAGGGGGGTGAAAAGAGGGGGGAGAAAAGGAGAGGTAGAGAGTGGGGAAGAGAATGAGAGAGAAAGACAGAGAGAGGTAGAAATGAAAGAGAGAAAGGAAGGTGGGGAAGAAAAATAAAGAGAAAGAGAGAGAGAGAAAGAAAGAGAGAGAGAGAGAGAGAGAGAGAGAGAGGAAGAGGGAGAAGTGGGGGAGCGGCAGGGGAAGAGTGAGATTTAAAAGAGAGGAGAAAAAAGGCAGGTAGAGTGATTCCTGTGGCGAGACTAGAGGGGGCTGCTCTTCTCTGACATGTGTTTTGAAACTGACACGGCGGGAGAGAAAGAACGAGAGAGGAAGGAGGTGGACAGAAACAGAGGGGGGATGGAGAAGAGACAGGGAGAGAGACAGAGGTAGGAAACAGAGAGAGTAAAATAGAGACAGAGCAAGCAAGGAAAGCAGGGAAAAGCATGGAAAGAAACAGAAACAGAGAGAGAGAGAGAGAGAGAGAGAAGATGGGAAAGAGAGCAGGACATGGGGAGGAAAGTAAAAAGAAGGGAGGGAGAGAGAGATGGGGAGAGATGGAAGAGAGAGAGAGAGAAAAAGAAAGAGAGAAAGAGTGGGAGCGAGAGAGAACAAGAGGTAGATGAGGTGAGAGCGAGGTAGAAAGGACAGAGGGGGAGAGAGAGAGAGATAAGGTGGGAAAGAGAAAGCAGGACATGGGGGGCAAAGTAAAATGAAGGGAGGGAGAGAGAGAAGGGGGAGATGGAAGAGAGAGAGAGAAAAAGAAAGAGAGAGAAAGAGAGGAAGCGAGAGAGAAAGAGAGAGATGAGGTGAGGTTGTAGAGTCAGAGATGAGGTGGGAAAGTGAGAGAGAGGTAGAAAGGACAGAGGGGGGAGAGAGAGAGAGAGAGAGATGGGGTAAAGACAGTTAGGCCAGATGGTAGAGGCAAAACAGGACCTTTTTCAAACGCTGGTATGTGCCAGGAGGGGTGGGATAGCGAGGGGAGAGTGGCATGGGGGCACCAAGCATGACCGCAACACAGGAAACGCAGCCAGTGCCAGGCATAGCTGGGGGTCTACAGTCGACAGGACCACATGTGTGTGTTAGTGTGTATGTGTGAAGGGGGGTGTGCTGTGATATGAAGCCACCATATGGAGACTCACACAAAAACTGGATGTGCATCATTAGTTCTTATGCAAATCTCTTGGCATGTTTTATCAAAGCTTTTTTCTGCTGTGACACTGCAGCATCCAAGTAACACAGCTTGCTGTGAATGGCCGGATAGGTGACACTTACAGGCCACTTTATTAGAAACATCTACCTTGTAGCACCACCTTGCTTGGCGTAGAGATTGTAAACCGTCTTGTAAACCATCTGTTAATGCCCAATTTATTCATTCAACAGTGACCAGTTTCTAATCACCACTCTCAAGCTAGACGCTGACCTGTTCTTATAAACCCTTCAAAAACTCTACTAGGCCAGTGTCACTAACGTGCTGAGCACGATTCACCACCCAAATAATATCAGGTCAACAGTGGCCCCGTTGGTTAGAAACTGACCAGTGATAAATGGGGTAGAGCTGACAAATGCATGACTACAGTGTGTAACTATACACTTACATAATGGACATACAAGGTTTATAGTAAAGTGCACACTCAGAGGATTTAAAAGGTAAGCGTTTTCAATACAGTGGCCAGTGAGTGGAAGTACAAGGTGGGTGTTTCCAATAAGGTGGTCAGCGAGTGGACATACAAGGTAAGTGTTTTGTATTAAGGTGGTCAGTGAGTGGATGTACAAGGTAGGTATTTCCAAAAAAGTGGCCAGCGAGTGGATGTACAAGGCAGATGTTTCTAATAAAGCGGCGTCTAAGTGGATGTACAAGGTATTTGCTTCCAGTAAAGTGGCCAATGAGTGGACGTACAAGGACGTACATTGGCCACTGACAGTAAGTACATGGTAGACATTTCCAATAAAGTGGCCAGTGAGTGGATGTACAGAGTATGTGTTTCTAGTAAAGTGGCCAGTGAGTGAGAATGCTGTTATCAAGACCAAATATGGCTGTTAACACGACTATGACCCTTGAGACCAACACTGAATATGATATCATGATTAGCAGCATCATGACCGATACTAGTTTAGACAGAATTAAGATAAAAATATGTCTAAAGATCAAAACTGTAACATTAAAACTCCAGCTACAGCCACTTTTTGACTCACACACTATAACTGATCAAGCAACCACAAACAACATGAACTATTTTTTTCTTTTTAGACGTTTTGTTATCAGAAGACACAATAGATGAAAAGTGTCTGCACACAATGCAAGGCCTGAGTGACCCTCCTCAGTGTCTGGCAGGTAGTCTCTTAACAACCATGCTTTCAAACACCAGGACTTGAGCACTAGAACCATTTGTATTTTGTTTTGCTTGCCTGGTGATAGCTGCAATCTTGTTGAGAAATGTGAGTGTGTGTGTTCACAGGCGAGAGAGAATGTGTGAGTGATGAAAAAGAGACGGTGACGGAGCGAAACGGAGGACAACATCATGGTCGCCTCTGCAATAAACAGATAAAGTCACGGTCGGGATGAAGGGCAGAGAGAGGAGCGAGAGAGAGAGAGAGAGAGAGAGAGAGAGAGAGAGAGAGAGAGAGAGAGAGAGAGAGAGAGGAGCGCAACACAAGAAAAAGAGGACATGGATTAAAAGGCCGACATGGCACTTCAGTTCCTCCCTGCAGAGCTTTAAAACAGAAAAGGCCAATAAAATTCACCCATTTACTACAAATACAGAACAGACACTATCTATACTTCTACGCTATACAGTACATTACCACCCTCAGACCATCTCCACTAGCACTGTACCTAAAGGTTGGCGATGATATCACAATACTTGATGCACGATATGTATCTCAGTATTTAATTCTTCTTAGAGTTTACATTTATAGACAGATCAAACAAAATGAACCATCAAAACAGCAATGTCATATTTAAAAAAAAAAAGAGTATGAAAAAAAGAGAACACAATTAATTTATTTAATTTATTTAACTTAAATCAATTAATTAAATTAAATTAAACATTTTAATTATTTAAAAGACCCATATTATGAAAAAACAAAATTTCCTTAGTAGCTAAAAGAATTAAATGTAAGGACACAGTGCTTCAAAACGTAACATTCACTCCCCAGTCCAAACAGTCCTACATGGAACCTAAATTGCACCAACAGCCTGTTTTAAATCAATTATGTTTGTGATGTCACTTACACATATACATGTATTCAGCCTACAGCAGTTTAGCTCCAGCCATTCAAGTTACAGTTATAAGGAGTGTTTCAGCCTGGACTGCTGTCTGAATAAGGCGCAATAAAAGGGGCCGTCGTGGGCTGGAGGTTAGGGACCTTGTGACCTGAAGGTCACCGGTTCGATCCCCTCAGCTGACAGTACATGACTGAAGTGCCCTTGAGCAAGGCACCTAACCCCCAGTTGCTCCCTGGGCGCCGTGGATAGGGCTGCCCAACGCTCTGGCCAAGTGTGCTCACTGCCCCCTAGTGTGTGTGTTCACTAGTGTGCATGAATGTGGGTGTTTCACTGCACGGATGGGTTAAATGTGGAGGTCTAATTCCTCTGTGTGCAAAACACAGTAGGATAACCGTTCTGAATTCTACAATACAAGCAGCCAATCAGAACAGAGACCATGTACATATATACATAGATTATTTACATATTAAACAGACTGCTTAAAGGGCCCATATTATGGAAAACCAAATTTCCCTTGGTTTTTTGAAATAAAGGAGTTGTAAGTAATATGTACACATTGCTTAAGTTTCACTACCCAGTCCATACAGACCATATATGGAAATCATGCTGCAAAAACAGCCTGTTTTGAATTCATCGTTTCTGTGATGTCACAAGAATCACATCCACCTAATCAGCCTACAGCAGTTTAGCT
The DNA here is from genome assembly GCF_904425465.1 of Colossoma macropomum. NCBI lineage: Eukaryota > Metazoa > Chordata > Actinopteri > Characiformes > Serrasalmidae > Colossoma > Colossoma macropomum. The sequence continues at coordinate 25,384,865 of NW_023494810.1, forward strand.
CCGTCCCGTCACGCTAAAGTTCTAGGGAGTGTTACAACTATGGGCAGCCAATCAGAACAGAGCTAATTTACATATATCTTTCTTTCTTTATATCTATATCCTTAGGGTTAAACAGACTGTTTAACCCTAAGGGATAAAGAGAGGTTGGGGGATGGACATGTACACATGAATTATGACCATAACTAGTACATAAAATATTTAGTATATAAAAAAAAAATCACAAATATTATAAGTGGATCTCCGAAAAAGAAATATAGGGTAAAATACAGCATATGGACCCTGGAAGAGGAGGAAAAATTAAACCATAGAAATGAAATTCAGCATTCAATCCGCTATGCAGTTTATACCGTTACTAATCACTAGTTATTGTTTACAGGCTCTCTATAATCAGCCTTTATAACACTAATTATACACTCAGAAAAGCTTTCTGTGGTGTCGTTTATAAAGATAACAATAGCATATGGTCATACTGCCCATCCCTAACTGTATCCATTTAACATGGCCCTCAAACACCATCTACAACTGCTCCCCACATGTCACCTCGCTTCAGACAACATCAGGCAGCCACAGTCTCAATCCCAATGGACTTGGCGGCCATGATGTTGTGAAGATGATAGAAGCTTTCTGAAGTTAGTGTTGCCCTGTGGGAAGAACTGAAGCGGAACAGACATCGGGTTTAGCTTAAAGGAACGTCCCCTCCCCTCCCAAGGGGGTGTCAAATCCAAGCACTGCTCAGGATTCCAGAGAACATTGCTTAAATTTCTTCATTGTGTGCATTGTCCATGGTTTCAGTGGAAGGCTTCCATATTGGTAGGCTGCTGGTGCTTTCAACAATTAGGAAGATGGGAAATTCACTACTTCTCAAAAGGAGAAAATAAAGAAAAGCTAAAAGGCTAACACTGCTAAGATACCACACAAGCAAAACGTGAAGGGAATAGCTTGGTAAAAACTCACATTTACACCATTTTCCCATTACTTCTGTAGTCGATCAGCTATAGACTTGCTTCAGAATTCCCTGACACTGTCTGGCCGTCTGTAAGCTATGAAAACTTATGTAGGCTAGGTAGCTATGCTAAAAACAACAATAGCATCAGCTGTGTTGAAGCCTCAATCTTGTTGGTATTTTTGTCCTGTTTTTTAAAAACAGTAAGTCCACAAAAGCAAGTCTGTTTGCTCATCATGTCAAAATGGTTTAAGCCAAGTGTTTGCAGTTTGCATAATGCTAATTTGCGTATGTTAGCCTCTTAGCTACATTAGCCTTGTAGCTCCAGTGCAGAATAGAAGCAACTTCAGATGTCAAACATTGGTTTTTCAGCTAAATTTATAATAAGAACTCTGAGAACTTCTCTAAACCATTCTTTTCTGATTAAGTCTGAATGCTAGTCAGTATGTCAACAAGAAAGCCTGAGTCAGTTAAATTAAAAGAGGCGTTCTGGCCTAAAACTAGCATTTAATGTTAGTTTGCTGTGCTATGTTATGCAATATTTTACAGCATTGCAGGTGGTTGGATGGTTGGATCATCATGGTTGGATATAATTCACAATTTTGCATCCTTTTTTTTTTGTCCAACAATGTTCTCTCTACACTACACTACAATACCCAGCATGCATTACACAAATACGTCATACAGCCATTGCAAACCCAACCAAAATAAAATTAAAAAATCCTTATCCTTAAAACTTATAGCAGAGCTACTGATGTAGAGGCAGACATACATCATATTCAGCTTCCCAGATGTAACATCAGCTACCTGGCTTCTTACTGCTTTAACCAGGTGGCAGAAAAAAAAAAATATTCAAAACAAAAAGGTTCTATTCAGCAGCAAAAAGGGTTCTTCTACTGTAACAAGCCTTACATTGCAACAACAGAAGAACTTTTTGGTGCTATATAGAACCCTTTTAAAAACCATATAAAACACGTTGTCCAACAATTTGAAACCCTTTTGCAATGCAAAGAACCCTTTAATCAGGCAAAGAGTTTTTTGAGTGTTCATTGTTCAATATAGAACCATTTTCTTTACTAAAGAACCCTTTAAGAAACATCTTTTTTAAGACTGTAGTTATCATTGCGGCACCACTGTAAGAGGTGAGTCGACATGTTTACTATGGATGCAGCAATGGCTCAGTTTTTCATTTTGGCCGGAGCGCCCCTTTAAGGAGTGGACAGGTGGATAGCACGGTTACTAAATCTTGATAACATGGATGTCAAGTTGGGCTAGCATAGGCTCTGAAGTGCTGGACAGTTAAGCTGCTCTCCTGGCCTGGTCC